>NC_079510.1:38782852-39082852 GCF_030052815.1 Hevea brasiliensis | reverse complement strand
CCATCTGATCTGTTGGTTGGTCAGAATTTTCTAATTCTAACTCTATTTGCCTTCCTTTGCCTCCTTCTTGAACAAACTATTGTTCAAGAAATGTGGCATCTCTACTTACCACAACCTTTTGTGATATAGGCAAATAAAAATAATATCCAAAACTCTCTTTTGGATATCCAACAAATCGACCCTTTTCTGATCTGGTTTTCAATTTATCAGTGTTTAGCTTTTTTTATATAAGCTGGATAACCCCAAATCTTAACATGCTTAAGGCTTGATTTTCTTCTATGCCATATCTCATAAGGTGTGGAAGATACTGATTTTGCAAAATGTTTATTAAAATGAAAGGGATTAAAACACATAAAATAAATTAAAATTGTGACATTATGTATAGAAATGAGAAAAGAAAAGAAAAGAAAAGGGAAATAAAGATTATTGCATAAGCATGATGTCATAATGAAATCATAAAAAGTGATAGCCAATGGGAATTTAACAAATGCTTATGAAGGGATAAGGAAGACATAAAATGAGCCAAAATTAATCAAAAGCAATCATCTTCTTCTTCATTTTTTTAATGGCCGAACCACTCACCTCCATAGCCTCCTCCATTTTTCTCTTTTTAAAGCTTGATTTCTCCTCCTTTTCCACCCCAAAACCCTAAGTTCCCTTCACTAAAATTTATCCCCACACCATAAGGAAGAGTTTGGTCATCAAGAAGTGAAAGAATTTTAAGGTTTCCACAAGTCTAAGAAGTGTTCATTAAAGGTTAGTGCATTAAAACTTCTCTTTCAACCTCTAGGTGTAGTATGCATGCCAAATTAGGTATGAATTGCAAGAAAATTTAAAGAAATGATAAAGGAATTAAGCATCCCTAATGTGGCAGCATTGAGAACCTTATCGGGTTTGATGAATTCTTGCATATATACATGATTAGTGATGATGATTGATGAGGTTATATGCATGAGAAGTGATAGGAATTGAATTGATTGAGTTTTGAAATTTTAAATTAGGGTTTGTGATAATGAATTGGGGATTTTGTGCTATGCTTGAAATTGACCTAATTGAGATGAATTGTTGCTTATTATAAGTGTCATGTATGCCAAATTGTAGTTTGGGAGTTGGAGAAAATGAAATTGGTAGTGCCTTTGCTATGCAGGTTGTGGGACTCTTTGAGTCCAGTTTGAATTTTGACCTATAACTAAATCTGTGTTGCTCCAATTGGTATGAGGCCAATTGGAGGTGAAACTAGGGCCAAAATACTCCATTTTTCATGAAGAAACTATGCCCAAATTCTATCCATAACTTGACCTAATTACTGTTCCAATCCGGCTGACCATACACTGAATCCAGAAAAATGACCAAATGAACAGACGGCCATAACTCTCTCTAGAAAGGTCCAAATAACCTGATTTTTATACCATTGGAAAGCTTAAACATAGGGGTACAACTTCCATGAAGAACATAGAACCCAGAAATGCCTCTGACCAAACCAAATTGCTAGCACAAGTTAGGTCACAAAACTGTCCAGAACCAAACTGCCCAGAATTTTCTGGACATAGGCCTATTCGACCAGTTTTGGCAAAAAAGCCATAACTTGATCTACAAAAATCTAAATGCAGTGAAACCAATGGCAAAAGTTTTATAAGACATAGATCTATAATATTGGTGTTTTGACCAAAACCCAGATCCCAAGAGAATTAGGTCAAATTACTAGACCAAGTCAGTACATCAAATTCTAGAATTTGCCTAAGTGACCACTTGACCCCAGAATAGTCATTTAGTCATATCTTCCACTAGGAAACTCCAATTGGGATGAGCCAAACTGTTCTGAAAACCTAAGAAATAGGACTCCAACTTTGTTTAAGAAACCTTCCTCAAATTGTGAATGTAAGAAAACTAAAAGTTGAGTCAAAGCCATTGACCTGAGCTAGAATCCTGTTGGCACAGGGTACATGAGTCTAGGTCAGTTAATTGCCTATAAATAATTCTACAAAACTTGAAAAATTATAATTTAAAATTCTGAGTGATCATAAGACATAGGGTAACAACTCATATGAAGAACATTAGGCCTAAAAGTGATTGTAACATGTCCAATTAATTAGCCAAAGATTGACTGCAGAATCTGCCTAATTCTAGACCTAGAAAGAAACAGTGAACCAGTTGTGGTTGTTTAACCATAACTTGAGTTCTAAAACTCCAAATGACATGATTCAAAAGGGAAAACAAAGACAAGACGTAGATGAACAACTTCCATGAAGGAAGTGTGGCCAAACAATGGTCACAAATTGAACAAATTGATAGTTAAAGTTAAGACATTGAAACTGAACCTAAAGAAAGGTTTATGAAATAATTTATTTTATGGTAGGGACTTAACCCTAATAAATTGCCTAAAGCATGAACTACATGAAAGTGCTAATGGGACCTACTTTCCCACTACATAATGACACATGACATGAAATAATAAGTCCAAAATTAAGTAATAATGTTTAATTTGCCCAAAGTATACCTAGACTTATGTATATAGCTTGGATACCACTTAGGGACTACAGATTGCAGTACTGCTCACATGAATGATCATTGACAGACAATATATGTTTGAGATGGTTATTTTACTGGCTTTATGCCTGCCCGTTGACCATAGTGCTCATTATCATTTCTGGCTTTATGCCTGCCCGCTGGCCTTGTGCCTGACATGACCGATGTATGCTTGACAAACATACGGATGTCTGACTAGTTTACTCCCGGGTATTCAGCCTTTATAATCTATTATAGGTTACTTGGGCATGAATTTAATAAGACTGAATATGAGAGTAATGAACAGAAAAGATCCCGATAAATGTAATTGTACCCAAAGTTCACTAAATGCATAAATGACCTAGAATTTATGGAATTATGCATAAAACTATTATTTTTAATTATTTAGTTACCTTTATTTTAAATTATGCACCACTAAGCGTTATGCTTAGCGCATTGATTTTTCATCGCGTAAGTACTGGAGACCAGCCACAGCAGCAGCCGCAGCAGTAGTGCTCTGATAGAGTTTGACCAGATCTATCATAGTCTGAGAGTCACCTCTGCATTTTGTTTTTGGTAAGGCTCATGTACTAGATTTTGTATGATGTTATTGTACATAAATGAATGATGTAAATTTTATTTTGAAATTTGTAAATAAATTATAAATTATTGTATAAATTTTATGTGAATGAAATAAAGTATATACATGTTTGTAATTTTATGAATAATGACGACATGACATGGTATATGGATAAATGAAATTATCTTTAACAGGTGAATGGTAAAATCCGTCATATGCTAAATAAACAGAAGAGGCCCTGTCAGGGTCTCCATGATAACAAGTTGTGAAAAAAAAAAATTTCCACCAATGAGGTAACACTAGGAAATGGATGTTAAATTAATAATGTGTACGACTGGATAAGATAGGGTGCTCTGGCACCAAATGTGGCACATCTTGCTCGACTACACTGTAGACGGGTAAGGGACGTCACACCCAGACTAATCTTTCATGTCAAAATTCAAGCACAAAACGGATAACGTAAAATCTTCAAGTAAAAAAAGAAAATGATTACCTGTAGCAAGAACAGGATCTAGAAGTAGGACATGTCTTTCTGAAATATCCTTGGGAAGCTTTTCGTATATAAGCTTACATAGGTTGAGAAACCATTCAATTGTTAATGACTAAAGATGCATGGACCTTAAAATTAGAAAGGCAAAGCTAGTGGAGTATTTTGTTGTGCGAAGTAAATTAAATATTCACTTGTTTCCCATTGTCTCCAACACGATAGATAAGAATTTTTCCAATTTTTATTCCTTTGCAACATGCACGCAATGCATTTTCCATGCTTTCTCCACTGAAAATGACAGACAAGAATCAGGAACTGCAAGATGGAGAAAGTAGATCTGAAACAAAATGCAATTTCAGATTCGGTGTAAAATGAACACTGGCAGCGAATCTCATTCCAAATAAGGTTTCATTGCCATTGCCAGTGCCAGATGACCAGACTGCAGAAGTCAACACCTGTATTTAAAGCTCACCTTCGAACAACGGAAACCCCACATAGTTTCTTGCAAAAGTCAACCCCAGTGTACACCGATCCTGGAGCAGAATAAATAAAACTCTCAATGTTATGTACCTACATCAATGCATTGCACATTTTAGATGAAATGCAACAAAATTTACACAAGGCAAACATTGCAGCAACTCAAACTACAGCACATAGACACAGTTCTTCAAGACCTTTAAAATGAACCAATTTCTTCCAGCATAACTTATCCTGATGTATTGCTATTTCTAGAGGAAAATCTTCAGTTAAATCATATGGAATGGTAGAAAGAGAGTGAAAAAAAAGCAGTAGATTGAAACCTAAGCCTCACTATTCACTATTACACACCTGTTGGCGTAATTACTTGCTTCTCTGTGAATGGCAAATGGCCAAGACCATGCTCCACAACCTGACCAAGAAACTCAATGGAAACAGTGACCTCCACATTTCGCAAAACAAATGTGTATTCAATACTGATACCTCAACACATTTCTATCAAGCTACACAAAGAGATTACCAGTCGGATAAGCCAATCCAAATAAAAGACAAAATCATGCTTTGATATTTCCTTGTCTCGAATCAGTGTATGCATACCTCTTATCTGTAACACAAATTACACACATGAGCAAATCTGAACTGAGATGATTCAAATCCAAATGAGATAATACTCTATACACACAAACACACAAAATAAAATAGTGGAGGTTCAGGAAGAATTTTGAGCAACACAAGCTTTGGCCATCAATATACCGAAACTCACATGAACTTAGACTGTTGAAACACAGTGTACTTTTTCTTCTTTGCTTCTTTTGCCACTTAACAAATATGCATACATATAAAAAAGAGGACTAACTACAAGCCTAACTCACATTCAACATATCAAAAGAGTGCCAAAATTTGTTTATTAGGTGCTGCATTTTGCATTCTATCCAAAACAAGAGTCTTTTCTATTTTACTACTCAAGTGGTTTGTGAAACATCAAAACATGTAGCCATTAATAGAGAACACATTATTTGCCCACAATGGGAAAAGATTGCCAAAATTCAAATTCTTCGCATAATGAAACAAAGCTGCAAGGATAAAGTACAACAATACAAAACCAAGCAGAAGACGTACCTGAAATGTTGACTGAATAACATAAACATTTGAATAGATTTTGCAAAGATCATGTTGACCAAGTTTTGTGTGGATATGTTGCACTATCAAATCAATGGCAACATGATTTTCACCTCCCCGAGGTATGATCACATCTGCATACTTCTTTGATGGCAGAACAAAATCATCAAAAGCAGGCTTCACAAATTTTGCATACTGCAGCATCAACATTCACCATAAAAATGTCAAGGAATTCAAAAGATTATACCTTGAGAATCCCACTTATCAATGTGCTCTCCAAGTTTACAACATACACCATTATATACAAAAAATCATACGATAATGAGCCTTTATCTCCTTCATATTTGGATAAATCAGTGGCTAATCCTTCTTTTTTGTCAGTGATCAATGAGTCAAATAGTCATTTTCTAAAGTATGGGCAGTATGGTTTTCTAATTCCTGATAAACAAAGAAAATACATATTGTAAATTGTTGTAAAAGCTAAAAACTCACTTATATGGATGTATGTCCTAGTAGCAACCTTTTTGTCATAGGACACATCAGCAGCATAAGCTGAATGCTTGCACAATACTAAATTTTGAAACATCATTAGATTTTCTTTTTCTTTTTATTACTTGTTCAGCATAGAATAACCTTACTACTTCAAACAACTTCTGACTCAGCATCAACTGAAATAAAGTTCCAAAAGGATTTAAGGCACATTATAGCATTTCAAACCCTACACCAGTTACAAAATGTATGTAAATTTTCTGCTGCCATTTCATTATAGCTGGGGCTTATGCAGAACAATTTTCTAGAATAACAAAATCAATGTCCCGCCCGTAATCCACCTCACTGAGACTTGAATTCTATTCCCCTTTTGCAGACCATTGATGCAAGTTCAAGATTATTGACAAAATCAACGCACAAGCTTGCCTTGCTCCTGTTACTATGATGCATGTATTGGAAGTTGCAATGCATCCTAGAATATTCTTAAGACTTTGAAGTCAAGAAGATAGATAATTGTACACTATGCCATATCTATTTGCATGCAAGCTGTTATCCTGTAAAAGAAGCTCATGCTTTAATGAAAATATGAACAACCAACACAACAATGCTTTATATGAGCTTTGGAATGACATCCAACATGGAAAATTTTACTATGCTTATATATATATGTGTGTGTGTGTGGGTGTGTGTGTTAGGGTTATTGAACCCTAAAAAATGTTCCTTCCTAAAATACAATAGAACAGAAGAAGAAAGGGAAGAAATTATAGAAGAAAGGGAGTAGAACAGATAGAAAAAGATAAGAAGAAAGGAAGAAGGAGTTTATTATTGTGTAATGATTCTTCTCCGATTACACTAGGCTGTTATGACTGTTTATATACAGCAATAACTGCTACAGGTAACTGTTCCCACCAAAACTCATCCATAACAACTCATGCCAGCTGCATCCCTAACAGCTCATGCCAGCTGTTCTAACAACTCATGCCAGCACACTTAACTACACTAGACTAATTCTTTCTAAACCTAGTTCTTTTATATGTAACAATACCCCCTTCTTTTGCACATTCTTATCCCAAGGAATGTGCAAAATCAGGAAATTGGTTGAGGAGGAAAGCTTTGTCTTCCCAAGTGGCATCTTCAACAGCCAAGTGCTTCCATTTAATAAGAACTTGATCCACTTGTTGACCATTTCTGGAAATTAGTCTAGATTTCAGCACCTATTCTGGAACAACTTCCACCACATCTTCTTGAAAAACTAGAAGCTCTATCATAGGCACCACATTTTACCCTACCTTCTTTTTAAGCAAGGACACATGAAACACAGGATGTACAGATGATGAGGGTGGCAAATCCAGCTTATAAGCAACAGCTCCAACCCTTGCAAGCACTTTATAAGGCCCATAAAACCTTGTTGATAGTTTCAGTGATTTTTGGATGGCCACTGAAGATTGCCTATAGGGTTGCAATTTTAAGTAAACCATATCTCCAACCTGGAATTCTCTTTCAGCCCTCTTCTTATCCACCTGTTGCTTCATTCTATTCCTTGAAATCTCTAAATTAGCTTTCAATAAAGTTGTCATCTACTGCTGTTCCTAGAAAAATTCTTGCAACTGTCCAACTGAAACTTGCTCAAGAGGCACAGCAGGTAGAATAGGTGGATAATACCCATAGAGAGCCTCAAATGGAGTCATTTTTATGGCTGAATGATAGCTGGTATTGTACCACCACTCAGCAAGGGAGAGCCACCGACTCCAAGAATTGGGCTTGAGATGTGTCATGCACCTCAAATAAGCTTCCAAACACTGATTTAACCTCTCTGTCTGGCCATCAGTTTGGGGTGGTATGCTGTACTAAAGGAGAGGTTGTTTCCCAGGCATTTGAAGAATTCTTTCCAAAATAAGCTTGTAAAAAGCTTATCTCAGTCAGACACAATAGAAACAGGTGTCCCCTGGAGCTTGTAAATTTTGTCCAAAAAGAGTTTGGCAATTGAGGAAGCTGAAAATGGATATGCTAGAGGAAGGAAATGGCCATACTTGGTAAATCTACAAACCACTACCAAGATGGTGTCTTTACCATTTGACTTAGGTAATTGCTCAATAAAATCCATGGAGAGATGTTGCCAAGCTTGGGATGGCAATGGTAAAGGTTGGAGCAACCCTGGCATAGAACAAGTTTCTATTTTACATCTAGCACACTGATCACATTGTCTCACCCATTGCAGAATATCAGATTGCATGCCAGGCCAATAAAAATGCTTCTTCAACTTTTGGCAGGTGTTATTAATCCCTGAATGGCCTCCTAAAAGAGAGTTATGATAAATGGAGATCAATTTCTGCCTTAGTGCTGTAGAACTTCCGACATATATCCTGTTCTTGTAATATAAAAGACCCTGCTTGTAGTGAAAAGAGGGTACTGCTGTCCCATCTACTGCTAATTGAGTAATTAACTCTTTAGCTCGATCATCTTGCTCATAACTAGCCACTATAGAAGTGATCCAAATAGGAAATGGACTAGAAGTCACAACATATAATTGCTCATCTTGTGAAAAATATCTTCTAGACAATGCATCGGCAACCTTATTCTCAACTCCCTTTCTATACAAAATTTTATAGTCAAGGCCAAGTAACTTCGAAATCCCTCTTTGCTGAAGGTTAGTGTGCAACCTTTGTTCCAATAAAAATTTGATGCTCTCATGATCAGTTTTGATAAAAAAGGTACCTTGCTCTAGATAATATCTCCATTTAGAGACAGCAAAGGTAATAGCCAGCAGTTCTTTCTCATAAACTGAAAGTGCTTGAGTTCTTGGCCCAAAAGGTTTAGAAATATAAGCTATAGGATGACCCCCTTGCTGTAAGACAGCTCCCATGCCCTTGTCACTTGCATCTGTTTCAACCACAAAGGGTTGGGAGAAATCTGGCAAACCCAAAACAGGGGCAGAAGCCATAGCTTCCTTAAGTTGCTCAAAGGCCTGCTGACTTGCATTAGTCCAAACAAACCCATCCTTCTTCAGCAAATCAGTAAGAGGTTTGCTAATTAGCCCATAATGCCTTACAAATTTCCTGTAATATCCTGTAAGACCAAGAAAGCTCCTTAATTCCTTCACATTTTTAGGAGTAGGCCATGAAACCATAGACTGAATTTTTGCTGGATCAGTGAAAACTCCCTTAGCAAAAATTATGTGGCCCAAATAATCAATAGAAGCTTGCCCAAAAGAGCATTTAGAAAGCTTAGCATACAGGTGCTGCTCTTGAAGCACTTTAAAGACTTCTTCCAAATGAGCAAGATGTTCCTCTATAGTGCTGCTGTAGATCAAAATGTCATCCAAAAATACAAGCACAAATCTTCTTAAATAAGACTGAAAGATATGATTCATTAGTGCTTAGAAAGTGGCTGGGGCATTGGTTAAGCCAAAGGCATGACCTTAAACTCAAAATGGCCATGGTGAGCTCTAAATGCAGTCTTATGAATGTCAATGGGTTCCATTCTGATTTGATGGAACCCTACTCTAAGGTCAATCTTCGAAAAATACTTTGCACCATGCAACTCATCCAACAAATCATCAATGATGAGAATAGGAAACTTGTTCTTGACAGTCAGGTCATTGAGCTTCCTATAATCTATACAAAATCTCCATGAGCCATCTTTCTTTTTCACTAACAACACAGGTGATGCAAAAGGACTCTTACCAGGCTGAATTATAGAGGAATCAAGCATCTCAATCACCAGCCTTTCTATCTCAGCCTTCTGATAGTGTGGATACCGATATGGTCTCACATTTATTGGTTAAGAATCAGGTACTAAAGGAATTGCATGATTGTGAGTCCGAAATGGTGGTAACTCCTTAGGTTCTTCAAATATACTGCTATACTTTTGCAACAATAATTCTAAAGAAGATAAGGAAGGAGATACACCCGATGTTGCAGTCATACAATGATTCTCTACTAAATCAAAAGTTTGAAACTGAATGCTGAATACTAGTGTAGTAAAATCTGCACCTTTCTTGTGCATTAATTGAGAATAGGAGCTGCAAGACAATAATGGAATTTCTTGAACAAAAGTTTCTTTCCCATAAAGGGTAATTAACTACCCATCCTTCTTAAAAGAAATCTTTGCAGCTTCAAAATCAAAGAAAATGGGGTTAAAGCTTTTCATCCAATCCACTCCTAAGATAATGCCAAAGCCTCCAAGGTCCAATATCCTCATGTCAAAGGAAAATTTGTTATTATGAATTTTCCATGTGAATCTGTGACAAATTAAGGAATTAGAAATCCTTCTACCATCAGCTACCACAATAGAAGTAGTGGGTGCTCCACTAAACACAATTTTAACTCTTTAGCAACTCCCTTATCAAGGAAACTATTAGTACTACCGCTGCCAACAAGAATGACCAATCGCCTATTCTTGAAAGTTCCCAACACCTTAATAGTATCAGCTCCCCGACTTCCCTTCATTGCATGTACTGAAAGTGTCATTTCTTCCATTTTGTTCCCCAAATTCAACTCATTTCCCATATCAAAACATTCCTCCTCAACTGGTTCCTCTTCCTGGTCCTCTACTTAAATTGCCATGGTTGCCTTTGGTTTACAAGTGTTACCAGGTAAATACTTCTCACCACATCTATAGCAAGGTTTGAAGGTTCTTTTTTCAGGTTGTTGTTGGTTTGGAGGGTTGGATTTAATTGAATTTTGGTTGACTGAAGAGTTATTAGTGGTAGGTTGAGAGATGATAGGTATTGTGGAATTAGTGGTATTATTGATTCGAGGTTTCCAGGATTGTGGAGTTTCAATATTTGGTGGTTTTGGTGGATAAATGAAGCCTTGACTGGCTATGGTGGGTTTGTAGGAATTATTGTAATTTTGGTGGGTTGAAATGGATCTATCGGTCACAGGATTAAAGGTATTGGATTTAGTTAAGGGTCTAAATTTTCTAGTATTTTCTACTAACTGTTCTTGCAGTCTAGCACTTTCAAAGGCTTGGTATAGGGTAGTAGGTTTCAACATTCTAATCATAGGTCTTATATCATCCCTTAACCCCCCAATGAATCCAGACAAAAAATAAGCTTCTCCAAGCCCTGGCATAAAATTCTCCATTTTGATTCTCAAATTCTCAAATCTATCTTGGTATTCTTCCACACTACCCTCGTACCTAATCTTCATAAATTCCTCCACAACATCTTCCAAACCCTGCTCCCCAAATCTAGCATACAATCCCTTCTCAAACTCTTCCCACACATTAGTCCTTTCTCCTTTAACCCAATTATGGAACAACGCATCTACCCTTTCTACCAAAAAGAGACTAGCAATACTCACCATTTGTTCTTTAGGAACCTTATAAACTTCAAAATATTTCACACACTTTCTAATCCATGCCCTAGGATCCTTGCCATCAAAAGTAACTAGTTCAATTTTAGGGAGAATGCTAGAGTTACCTTCATAATCCAGAGCAATTGCAGAATGAAAGCTGCTGCCCTGATCCCTCTGTTGATTCCTTGGCATGGGTAAAATCCCCCTATCCTCATTTCCTGCCACCACCCCATCTCCAATATTGGTTTCTCTGCCCTTATTATTCATCAAATTCAACAACAAGGGTTTTAGTTCATCAAGAATTGCATTCTTGATGTTCACAGAACCTGCTTCCATCTCTTCTTTGATATTCATCCTCATATCTACCTTTATTCCCTTCACCTCAGCTCTCACCTCCTCAAAATCTCTTTGAGAGGTCTCTCTCAAAATTCTGAATTGCTCCTCCAATTCTGCCATCCTCATAGCTTCAGCACTCACCACCTAAGATCTAGTCATGTTGCAAGTCCCAACAATAATTTCCAAGTGATGCCACTGATCAACAGAGCTCTGATACCAACTGTTAGGGTTATTGAACCCTAACAAATGTTCCTTCCTAAAATAGAATAGAACAGAAGAAGAAAGGGAAGAAATTATAGAAGAAAGAGAGTAGAACAGATAGAAAAAGATAAGAAGAAAGGAAGAAAGAGTTTATTATTGTGTAATGATTCTTCTCCGCTTATACTAGGCTGTTATGACTGTTTTTATACAGCAATAACTGCCACAGGTAACTGTTCCTGCCAAAACTCATCCCTAACAACTCATGCCAGCTGCATCCCTAACAGCTCATGCCAGCTGTTCTAACAACTCATGCCAGCACACTTAACTACACTAGACTTATTCTTTCTAAACCTAGTTCTTTTGTATGTAACAGTGTGTGTGTGTGTGTGTGTGTGAGAGAGAGAGAGAGAGAGAGAGAGAGAAAGAGAGAGAGAGAGAGAGAGAGAGAGAGAGAGAGAGAGAGAGAGAAGAGGTCATCTTACCTGCTCAAGAACAAAGTTTATGTCCCTACCCCTCTCAACTGTGTCACGCCTTATTCTCCGAGCAAGCCTCACATCCACATCTAGAAAGTAGAAACTATTCATTATCAGTGATGAGAAAACTAATACACATGGAAAAAAAGGGGAACAATTTAACAAATTTAATACTATTAGCCACATGTTTTTCTATTTAACAGGCAAAATAGACCCTCTAGGATTTTTACATAGACACAATTGTAAACATGAGAATTACCCACATATAAGGCTGATAATTCCAGACACTATGGACTGGATGCTCCTTCACTCTTCTAAATAGACAAATATGTCATTATTATTACAATATTTAGTCAATAAAAAGAAGATTAGGGTTTGCAAAGGGCAAAAAAGTCATAACATCTTTGAAAGAGAAGAAAAGGAATATTTACGGACAAAATTGTAATCGTGATTTGATGGTGAACTAAGGGACACATATATAAGTATGCCAAATAGGTAAACAATAGAGAAGACTCAGATGTACTGCACCTTAAGTCTTAAGCGTGTGCTGATTGGAACACACCAAACTTTGAAATCAGCAATTAACTTACCAATTAGCAATCCAAACTTACTAAGCAGTGAGTGAGTTTTCTGACACACACATGCACACATTGCATGAAAGCTATGAAATGCGGATATTGGTGATGATGGAGATCACTGCAGCAGTGCTGATGAACAACCAGGAAGAAAAGGTTCAAACCTGTGTCAACAAAAATCTTCATATTCATCAGGTTGCGGACACTCGGATCATGGAAAACAAGGATTCCTTCCAAGATAATTACATCAGAAGCATTTACCTGACCAATAATTTAGATTAATGAGGCAAAAAGTGTAGAAGAGTTCATAAAATAGCCCTAGGGAGGATAAGAAAGGAACAAATAGCGGCAACCATTTCAAACGCTCCAGTACTAAAGTCTTTCTAGTTATCCACTAAATACCATGAGAGACTAGAACTCTCTGGTTATTTTTGTGAATAAAGGCCATGATAATTGTTTTATGATCAATACTGAAGCTTGACCACCAACAATAATGTCAACTTTAGATTTTCAAAATATTTTTAATTATAACTAAAGATGTGCCTTGTATTTATAATCTCTCTTCAATTAATTCTTCCTTTATGAATTAATCAAAAAAATTTCTCACCATACAATATTTCTAAGAAGTAAATCAGTACAAATGACAAAGAAAAATAACTTCAATAGTACATCTTTTTCATTAATGGAAGGTGAAAACTCTCTCCATCCCCTGCATTCCAACCCAAATCTCCATTTATTTGAAGGGGTAGATTCAGAAAGATGCCATTTTGGCATAAAGGCTCAAAAGGCTGAAGATAATTAATCTAAAGTTCATTGCTGAAAACAGGTTCTCCTTTACTATTGTCCAAATTGCAAAACATTGCACAAAATTAAGGTCACATTTGGTTGAACTTAACAGAATGTAATCATGAATTTAATGGGATTAGAAATGTAATGCCTATTTTATTCCTATGTTAGGTTGTAGAAAAAAAGTCCATGCAATGTAAGGCAAATTAAAACTCATATATTTAATTTATTTGGTGGTGGCAGTGATGGCAAGGGCAGGGTGATGGTGGTGGCCAGAGCAAAGCGGTGGCAGTGACATCAAGTTGGTATTGGTGGTGATGATGGCAGAGGTGAAGGCAATAGTGAAAATAAAAATCATGACATACATTTTTCTCACACAACAACCGCTATATTAGTTGCAGTACTGATGAATACACAGACTTTCATATGCAATGGGCATTACTTCACATAAGATTTTGTTTGCGCAACCAAACAAAATAACAAAATTTGCAATTTAATAGAGATTATTATATTATTGAATTCATTATATCCTATCAAACATGATGCTAAGGAAAAGGGTCATTTTGGGTTGAATAAATTTTGAAGTTAGTACCTGCCTAAAGCTATCTGAACAGCGGAGATGAGTTTTAAAATCATAAATTGGAATTTGATAAGGTTGTCCACTTCTGAGCTTTTGAATGCAGTCTAAAAGTTGTTCAGTGTCAAATGCATCTACAAGAAAGACCAACAATATATCGTAAAGCTTTTAACCATATAATAATAATAATAATAATAATAATAATAATAAAGCAAGATATTGTTTAAAAGTTGATTACCACCAGAAACACTAGTAAACCAGACATCATCAAAACTGAATTAAGTCAGGTATAATCGAGTATCTGAATTACCAGGATGGTCAAAATTATACTCATGGACACGTTCTAATTCTGCAGTTGTCAAACCACGGTAAAATGAATCCTGTAGGACACCCACAATTTGTTAAGGCATTCTGCCAAGTATGAAGGAAAATGTTACTTAACCAAATAATAATAATAATAATAAACTAGAAGTGGCACAAGAGAAACCCATGTCAGCAAACCTGATTGACAAGCACAACCCTGTGATCGTGAAGCTGTTGAATGATCATGTCACATACTGTAGTCTTACCCGAAGCTGCACCTCCTGATACTCCTATTCAATTACATCAAAACCCCAACCCCAACATTCAAATATAATGAAAGGAAAAGCTGCAAATATATAATAAGGAATTGTTCAATTAGCAACTAGAGGGCAAATATAGTATAGAATTCTAGCATTTCATCAAATATAAATAACAAGGCAAGTTTAATGAAGTTGAAGCTTGATTATGAAAGCAATAAAATCAGTTTGCATTTCCAAAAGAAAGCGAAAACAAAAGCAAGAGACGAGAAGAAGGTAGAAATGAAATCAAATCACCAATGACAAAGGGCTGTTTGGGAGTAAGCGGAGAAGCTGAAGCTGAAACGGAACACGTGCGGTGAGTTGGCGAAGTAGAGGAGGAGGAAGACAGAGATGAAAGGAGGCCGTTGAGCCGTAGGCCGGAGAAGTGGGGGCCCGACGCTTTTTCCATTATGTAATCTATGGAACTGGCCTGCTCCGACATCAGCTCTGGCTTCGTTCTTATTGTGAGTTTGAAACCGAAAAGAGGTCCAATGAAACGGAGACTTTAATTTGATTATTTTGAGCTAATTATCAGGTACAGTGATAGTGCTAAAAAAGTAGTATTTCCTATATAGAAAAAAAGTTATTTTTATTCCTAAAGAAATTAGAATTTATAATTTTTAGAGAGAAATATATGTATATTTAATATACTTAATAATTATAAATAATTTTATTAATGCGTATTAAATTATATATTCTACACATTTACTTTTTACCAATCATATAAAATTTCATAAGATTAGTACATAAAATATTTATTTTAAAAAAAATATATATTTAATAAAATTAATTTTAATTAAAATTTAACTAAAAAGTTCACAATATCAAAGCTAACAATAACTTTTAAGTTAATGTCTAGTGTTTTTTTCGGAGTTAAAATATTATTTTTTTTATTTATATTATTTAATAATATATCATTAATATCAACTTTTAAAAGTTAAAAAAATACTTTAATTAAGGTCAACAAAATTTAATAAATACCTTTACTTTAGTATCGATATAAACAGTTAACAATTAATTATTAATATTTAACGACTAATTGTAATTAAAATAGTTGATAGTTATTAAAATAATTAATAATTATTAAAATAATTAATATTATTAAGGTTTAAATATTTTCGTTTTCTTATTTTAAAAAGTCAGATTTTTGTGCCAAAATCATCTATATGTCAAATTAATTTGGCCCTTCACTCGGCAAGCATGTGAAAATATGCTACCATCGGGGAACCGAGTAAGCTTTAAAATTATAAAATTTTGATTTGAACATATTCGCCCCATCTACTGTTGCGTAGCAAGTGCTCCTTCTCTATTTGCTCAACACGTCCCCAAATTATTCCTCCTTTCTAGCAAGCGATTCGTCATGGAATTGACACGATTTTTCTTTTTGTGGATTCCTTGATAATGGCCATTGAATACTAATAAGCTTTAATTTAATAGAATTAGACTCTCAATTAAAATTAATTATTTTAAAAAAATAAAATAAAAATAAATAGAATATTATGCACTATTAATAAAAATTATAAAACTTATTATACTCGCTTGAATTTATATGATACAAAATATATACCAATAAAACTTAACTATGATAAATGAAACTCAAATTAATTCTGAATGATTTTTTAATTTAATTCCTTATATTAAAAAAAAGTATATTTGATAATGTTGAAAATTAAAAAAAAAAATTAATCAGCACTATTAAAATATGAAAACACATAGGTAATAATTGTATAATAAAAAAGTTTAATTGTTAATTAATTGGTTATTTTAATTAGTCAAAATATACTCATGTAATTTTATTTACCCCATGCAATACCCCTTAAGTTTCGTTTGTTTCACAGAAAATAACTTGTAAAAAAAAAATATTTTTCATAGAAATTATTTTCTAAGAAAATATTTTATACCTATTATTGGGTTATAATATTATTAGTCATTTTTCTTTAAAAAAATCTTAATGTTTTTTGGAAAAATATTTTTTCAAAAAATAGGCTAAATCTTTTATTTCAGTCATCTATTAAGAACAATATCCAACAGATGCATACTTTTATGATTTGTTCCTCAACCTACAAACAAATTCCACAAATGAACTACATTTTAAGAAACTCCACAAACGAGCGTACAAAATGAATAGCTTTCAACCCAATCTTTAAACCCAATAACCTTAATTAACTTGCTCAAAGCATGTAATATAGCAAACTGCTGGCCACTAATGCAGCAACCAGAACAAATGAACAAGCAAAAGAGTGAATGGAGGCAGAGGAAGCAGCTGGTGATGAGGAAGATGAGTCTGGTGTAGAAGGTGCAGTTCCTGCTTCTGTTGTAATCTTCACCTTCATGCCTTGGCCGCAGTGCCCTAAGGTACCACAGGCAAAGTAACGAGTGCCCACCTTGCTCAATTTCACTACATCATTGCCAGTATTCATGGAGTCTAGTGCACTGCCAAGATCACAGTTCTTGTAGGCACTCTCACCAGCAAGTTCAACCACACTGTGTAGCCCTGAAGTGTACTTAAAAACTGTAAAAAAACGTAGATTTCATATTAGCTAGTAGCCATTAATTAAATTGAAGGGAAAGTGTATATTTACGATGTGTTTGAAGAGAAGAAGCTTACCTAGTTGATCTCCAACCTTAAATTTTTTACCAGAAGTCCATGAATTGAAATCTGTAGATTCCTCCCAACCTTGGCTTCCTCCAACAATATGTTGAGCTGCCAAGGCTCCTTCTACAATCAAAGCAACAAAAACCAACACCAAGAAAACTCTACAATCCATTGTCATTCTCTTCAACATTCCTCTTTATTGCTTGTTGGAATCATTCATGTTGCCCTGGTATATATATAGTAATTAAAACACCTACCCCAACATCCTATCTGGCCCTATCATTATTTCACAACAATCTCTTATTCTTAATATCGATGACCCATGATTATTTCACAAATGAACATGTCAAGAATTTTACATTAGACCATATTGTCCTGAAGCATATGCTGTCTGTTATAAGGCATTCGTGTAATTTTGAAACAAACCAAGAGCAAAGTTTAATGAACTCAAACTGTGTTTAGTTGGATTGCCTTAAAGCAAAATCTAGTCGGTCAGGGGTCACATACGCAGAAGCTTAACGTTCAAACTAAGCTAGCTATCATGGGTGATCATGGTTAATGATGGGTTTGTCTTTAAGCTCAAATCTTGTATATACAATAATATATATACATACATATTTGGTGCTTGCAGCCTCCCACAGACTTATTATTGGGGCCTCAAGTTGTTGTTGTTTTTTTTTTTTTTTTATTTCTTGAGCTCTTGATCTCATTTCTTAAATATTCCATAGATGAACTTCTAATTCAAAAGCCAAACACTGAACACACAAGTAAAACGATGAATTTGAAAGTGGTCTGCTTGTCCTTCATATATATTACTTTTTAAAAATTTCAGCTGAACAGCTCAAATATACTGCTGTTATTAGCCCCAGTGAGCTGTGTACATTATTTCCCAAGTTAATTGCTTTGGGATAAAATCATGATATATAATAATTTATTATTATCAAGAAAACATCGGTTTAGATTCCAGATTTTTAGAAACGATGATTCATGAAAAATTTATAGACTTGATTGTAAACAACATCCGCAGCATTGACCCCCATGATGAAATCAGCATGAGCATAATCCTTAACGAACTGTACTGTGAACTTGAGGACATCATGGAGCTTGAGATCGTCAAGTAATTGCTCAACATCTCGGACATCAGATAGAGCATCTTGTCCTCCATAGCTGATGAAGAGAGGAAGCTTTGGGGGGATGTCTGATAGCTTATAAATTGGAGGTTTGACAGTTCCATAATGTATCAAATTGTCGCTAGGATTCCCATAGTTGTATTTTGCTACAACTCCATCTCGAGCAGCTGCATGCAATTCACAATTTCTATATTAACCCTAAAAAAATTAAAAAATAAAAAAAAAAGAAGAAATCAGGGATTGGGAATTGAAGGTGGCTATAAGCTTACTTTGAGCCAGATGCACCATGTTCTTGGTTGCTGTGGATTGAGGTTCATTCTTCAAGAAGAGATTTACAGTGGAAGTATTGAGGCAGCAGTTCTTGCCTTTAAATTGGCAGAAATTAATTAATACAAAGTCAATATGATTGCTTAGTAGCAGGAAGTAATATGAACAAACTGTATTAACATTAGCTTAAGGATATATGGATTAATACCAGTAATTGCAGTTAACAAATCATAGCAGTCGACTTCTGGATGAGCACACACATATCTAAGAAATCTTGTTGCTTCCTCCCTGCAAAAATAAATAAATTATCAAAATAAGGGGACCCTTATTTTATAGCATTTTGATGGTTCCTAGCAAGGAATTTTGGATTTTTACCCTTTAGGATTGAACTCTTTAAGGCCGAACATTTTACCGACCTGTAAGAATAGCAGACAATTATTATTATTATTAAAAATAAAATCGAATTAAACCGAACTGGTCACCAGTCTGTTTCCCGATTGAACAGAAGCTTGCATACCTCACCAACAAATGCTTTAGCAGCAACAACACCGAGTGCAGTTTTCATGTGGCTTAAGTAAGCAATTGGGCTTAACAAGGCAGCTGACTTCAACTTGTCCACCAGCAACCTTTCTGAGAAAGATGCCAAAGCTATCAAAGTTCCCTGCCAAAACACAATCAATGAGAAAAATTTATAGGATTGGACCAAAGATTTTGGCATTTCTCTAACAAGTCTTAATTAGCTGCTGCTGGTATCAGTATATGATTCTTACCAGGGAATGACCCACGTAATGTAGCTTCTGCCCCGTCTGGTTGTGCACATAGTCAAAAAGTGCTGGGAGATCGTAGGCTGCCAATTCATCCCATGACCAATTCCAGAATTCCTGCCAATGGCCATAGATAAATTAATAAATCTTTAGAGGAATTAAAATTTCAGTTATGCAATATTAACAAAATAGTACAAGCAGTACAAAATTGTATTGATTTTTCTCCTTTCTATTTAGGTTGGTGTCATTGTACTAGCTTGTACTACGTAACCTTCTAATGGTGAAGTGCCATGAGAAGTGTGAAACACCCAGGTTTGAATATAGAATCGGATTGAAATTGGTTTGGTTTAATTTGGAATCGGATTAAATCAGAGCTTTATAAGTTTGAACTGAGATTGGACTGATCTGATTCAAATGAAATTTTTTAATAATGGTAATTGAGAGAGAGAGAGAGAGAGCAAACCGATTGACTGGGTTGGAGATAGGTGTGTCGTCTGCTATATCTGGTCCCTCTGGTGTTAGCAATCCAAACGTCAAATCCTTTATCAGCCAAAATCATGGGTAAATTTTGTTCTGGTTTATTCATAAGCCATGACATCCCATCCTGCACACCATGAAAAATTAACAAATATTACATGTATTTTGATATATTATTTCTGCTATAACATTGTCAAAAGATAATTCAAATATAAAATTCAGGACCTTCAAGTTAAAATATGATTGGAATTCAAAATTTGCAAAGATTTTCGGTGTGTCTAAAGCCACAAATAGACGAAACTAGCAGCCATTTTTGAGCAATAGAAGAGAACGAGATGAAGATCTTGAATACTGACAATCAGGCCCATAAATAATGGGTTGGCATCTTCACAACAAGAAAGGTATTAATTTCTTGAATTTTCAAAAGTGAACCATATCAAGAAATTAATGGTGCTTCCTCATAAGACATTAAAATTCTTGATACCCAAAACCCAATTAAGGATATAAGCAAAATAATTATGTTTGATTTCAATGCTAAATCAAGCCCATTGTTGCAGGCTTTATGGGTTTAGATTCCTATTTCAACTGCACTTATTATGTTCATGATGAAACCATGTGATGGACTCATTAAAACAATAATTCAAAATGCCATATCAAATGATTTCTTATGTGCATGTTTCAGTGACAGGGTTATCCTGCCATTTATTTGCTACCCTCATTTCTTTTGCAGCATGATACTGTGATGAACTTATGATGGTAATCCAAAAATTTATGTAAACCCGATTCATTATGTATTCAAATTGATTCATTATGTATTCAAATTAATAGCGAAATATGGACAACTCTCGGCTCATTTTAATCATTCTTAATTTTGTCAGTATTTCAAAAGCTATAGAAGTAAGGTTCACATTCACAGCAACTCACACAACATTTCAATCTTCTTCCTCTTCCTCTTCCACACAAAAGAAGTATGAGCTAGATTAATGAAACAGACAAAGTGCTATAAATGGAGGCACATACCACAAGAACTCCATGCTGTAATAGAACAGGCGTCCTGGTAACATTATCTCCACTCGCACTACGCCCATTTGGTATTCTTGTCACGCCAAGTATGTATCCATCTTGGGTTTTCACCTGAAAACACATATGCCCATGTTGCATATGTTAGTCAATAATATGAATCATTTCTTAATTTTCTGGTTACATAGCTATGTAAGCTCTTATTAATAAGAGTAGTTCTTTGAGAATTGGCTCTCACATTAATCTCATGGCATTTGTAACCATAAACTCTCACAGATGAATCACATAAACCAATAACTGCAGGGGGATCCCAAATGCCATAGGCTTGATGGGACATAAGCATCAAGAAAAGATTAAAAACAAAGAAAGCAAATCCAGCAAACAGAATTGGCATGCCATGGAGAGCCATCATATTATACTACTTTGCCTTTGTTTGTTCTTGAGTGGGGGGTTCCCCTATATATAAGGGAGGGAAAAACTAAAGAGATTTGTGGTGTTCTGTCTCTTTTCTTGGGCTTAACTAACCAGTGAGATTTCTGGGCTTAAAGTGGGGAAGCTTTTTCACATTGTAGATAATCCACTTGAGAAGGGGATGGTGTGCGGGACCCAGATCAAGTATTTTGCAGTTTTTATTCTTGTCATCAACTAGTGAATTATGATTAAAACATACCCTTTCTGTCTTACACTGCCAATTGTGAAAGGCTGAAAGCTATAACAGATCGGAAAGTGGTGAAATCAGGGGCGGAGCTACACTTGGGCAACGCACTGAGCCTGAGTTTTCAAAATTTTTAAAGGTATAATAGTAATTTTTTAAAAATTAGTATTTTTTTAATTATTATTATATAAATTTTATGAGATATTAGGCCTCATAAAATTTTAATAAATATTTTAAAATCTTTTAGGGGTATAATATAGTAATAGTTTCTCAAAAATCAATCGTTGTCTTAATATTTTAGGGTTTAGGGTTTAGGGTTTAGGGTTTAGGGTTTAATATTTTAAAAATTTTTAGGAGTATTACTAATTTTATAAAAAATAAAACTCTAAATTTTAATTGAATGATATCAATAGTGAAACATAAATTTTTTTGTAAAAAAATTTAAGACATTATTATTTCTTGGCTTATTCTTTACCATCAATTTTATTTTACTACAACCACTAATTGCTTTTCTTTGAAATTTAAATTATTTAATAAATTATCAAATGAAATTCTAGTACATTTGTTTTTTAATGTTAAGCATTTATTTTTTTTTAATTAACAATAACTTTCATTTAATTTTTAACAAATATATTTTATTTTTAAATTTTTTTTTTACAATTTATATTATTTTTATGAATAACATATTTTTTTAGTTGGCCCCTCTAAATGGATTTTCCGTCACTGGGTGCAATTATAATCCTGATGAGGAGGTGCATGCATAACCATTAGAGTTAGATTGATTCAGCAGCCACTGTCAGCAATCAAACTTCAAAAACTAATGATTAAAAAAGGTTGATTTTTTAAATTAGATATATACACTCGGGTGTAGTTAAGTCATTCCTGAATTATATAATAGCAGATTTAGGGATCCACATTGCTAATGATGAGTTGGATCAATAGACTGTATCAATCCATCTAACAAAAGGCAAACACAATTTAAGGTAAATCCAACCAAAAGCTTCTTTGACTGAATAGAATGGGAGACTGTTACTTGTTGCTATGATCATGGCATCATGGCTACCTTTGTTATCTTTTCACTTCAGTTATGGTTATTAGCCTCTTGCTGCAAACAGAATCATTCATTCATTCATGCGTTAATGAAAACTTATGGCATCGGAGGTCAGGAGGATTCCCTTTGCTTTAAACATTTCCAAGATATCGATCAAACAAGAAAAAACTTAATTGGGTGGTAAATATTATTATTATTATTCAAAACATTGACAGAGACGACAGTTCATCTCCACAGTTTCTCCTCTAGCAAGTACCCGTTATGATACATTTCTGGAATAGGAACCACTGAATTATAGTTTGCCCATTTCTGCGCAATCCCTCAACTCATGGAGCGTGCCGTGCTGTATTGTAACAACGGAATTATAGAAACCTGCCATGCGTCAAAAATCCTGCAGGCCGAAAGAAGAAAAAAAAAATTTCTGAAGCCTGCAGGCCTCTCTGCGTTTGCTATCATTTCTTTCTGAAAGTTTGGATCGATTCTCAATTGAACCGATGAAACCTGCCAATCCAATCTGGTTGTGAACTTGTGACTGACAGCCATGGTTGGCACCAACTTCATCCATTATCGCTTTGCTAATCTCAAGAAAAAAGACTTTGCCCTTACGCAAGAAACAGAAAGGAAAGGAAAAAAGAAAAAAACTATAAAAAAAAATTGCTACTTTTTTCCTCTTTTTGTTGAATGTCATTAGAATATTGGGATGAAAAAGAAAAGACAAAATATTTTATTTTTCATATTTTCCTCGATTTTCTTTTTTTTTTTTTTTCAAGAAAAATCGTGAAATCTATTTGCTGTTGCTTTCTCTTCTTATTCCTTTCATTTTAGCATCTAATTATATTTTCATCTCTCACTTTATATAATTCAATTCTCATGTAATTATATTATTTTTATATGATTTTTATTACTTTTAAATATATTATTTTAAATTAAAAATAATTTAATTCTTTCGCATAATAAATTTTTTAAATATGAGAATTAATGAAAAAAATTAATTGAATTAAATTTTTATAAAATTTTAATTTTCAAATAAAATAAAATTGAATTTTCTCAATATAAATAATGAGATTTTGCATTAATTCTTTCTATTTAGTCAATAGCAGAAGATGATGGAATACTTCAGATGCACACAAAAATACTTTCTTTCACATAAAAATGTGGATCCTCCTTGTAATATGGAAAGTAAATTTCACATGACTATGAGAGATAGTGCATATGCACCGTACTAATAATCTCTCGTCAATTGTAGCCTGGCATTGGAGAGCAGATCCAACCAAGGGCTGATTCGGAATTAGAATCTGACTAATTTAAATTGAACCAAAATCAAATTAAAATTAGTTAAACTCATATTTGACTCAAACTAAAACTGAACCGAACGATTCAGATTCAAACTGCCTCTTTTATTTAAAAAAATTTTTTAAAAATCCAAAAAAATATATCGATGGTTTTTAACCAAATCAAATTGGAACCAAAATTGAGACCGGGACCTGAATCATACCGAATCTTAGGAGGCATGGTTGCGGTTTCAATGCATTTCCGGCCAGTTCGAACTAGAACAAGACTGATGGCTAGGCCTGTTGGAGGGGCTATGGTGATAGTGCCAAGATGGGCTTTACCCATTTTTAGGGGTTATAAACCCTAACAATTCCAATACATTTTTCTTAGATGGGCCTAAAGTTTGAATTTGTTGAAAGGAGTCCACAGAATGGGCCATTCTGATAGTGGGCTTCAATCCACAGCCACACATCTCATGCCTTAGGAACTTCGTCTGTCAATGAAAAAATAAACAAACAAATTGAGAGACTAGCATAATTAAA
This sequence comes from Hevea brasiliensis, assembly GCF_030052815.1. Classification (NCBI taxonomy): domain Eukaryota; kingdom Viridiplantae; phylum Streptophyta; class Magnoliopsida; order Malpighiales; family Euphorbiaceae; genus Hevea; species Hevea brasiliensis. The sequence goes on along the minus strand of NC_079510.1, from coordinate 39,058,571 downwards.
AAAAAAAAAAAAAAAAAAGAACCAATGGAATGAGCTTTAATTAAGAAAAGGACAGGGAGAGAAGTTAAGCTCTGCAACAGATAGGCCCCATCAATGAAACCTGAAGTAGAGTTCAGAGATGGCTGCAAGTCTGCTCCAGCTAATTGATTTAAAACAGTCCATGGATTCCTTGCATAAAAAGTTAAGCTTACAGGTACATCAGCTGGTCCCCCAATAGCTGGTCCATTATAAAAACAAAGGAATGGAGAAGATAAAAATCTACTTAGGCACATGCTTATGCCTCAACATTGGCCGTTTTTGCTTTAAGTTGTTATGGATCTTGTCCTAGAATAACAGGTTGCAGATCGGCAGGTTACGCAATAGACATTTGATTGGTCTTGCTGAATTGCAAGAACAAGATCTCGTAACTTAATTTGTCATTTCCTGGAACCTTTTGGCCGAGATCAAGGAATGATAATGTGATGTATCGGGATACTTGTTTTTCTGAAGCAGCTCTTGTCCACTAGCCTGGAGAACTATCCACTATCAAGGGTTGAGTCTTGAGGGCTTGAATGTGCAATGTTATGCAGCAAGCAAAAGTGCAAGTGATGAGCTCAGAAAACCCAACAGAATGCCCTCAACTCACAATGTGGTTTTGACAGCATTACACTTCAGTCGTTACTGGAACTACATTTTTAGATATGATGAAGGAACAGGAGTACCTAAAGAGCAGACACTCACGTACCTTGATCCTACTGCATTGGCCTCTTCCTGACATTGCAAGCTCTAGGAATAAGAAGGCTCTGATGCACACTAATTGTATAACACTGTAGGGATGATGTTTCAGCAGTTCAATGAACACATGGTGTCTAGTTCATAATGTAGCAATTTTACCATACACGCTCACCCTCAACACACCAGATTAAAATATCTATACCAGTTGAAATAAACCTGCTTCAGATGCATCCAATGTATGTATTGTAGACATAAATAAATAAATAAATAACTATCTGATCAAAAAAGAAATCCATAATTACATTAAAAAACGAGCATGCACACAAAGTACATTTCCTCTATAAATATAGATATCATTACAAGAGGCATTTATGGTCGTCTCCTCTTATTTCAGGAAATATCTTTCTGGAACCAATATCCCTCCAGCACTAAATAATAACTATCAACTTCAGGAGGTAACTTCACCATATTCTCTACGATATACATACTCTCTATCATTGTTGCCTTTTATATGTCCTTGATCCATATAAATAAAGTTCCCTTGTACTCATAACTTGATTGTAGTGAGGGTTGGGTGCATATAACTTATGACCTCAAGGGGGTTCAGATCCTAGCATTTTCCATATACAGTGCAATGAAAATAGCAGAATTTAGGCTTTATCGTTTACAGCTATTGCCAGAGCTGGACTCATCTTCTTCTTCCTCTCACTAAAACTACTGCAAGAAATCAAGCTTGGAAGGCAACATTGCATAGACTTGATTGATTTCTCTCTCTCAATTAACGCATCTCCATTAGTAGTCCTTTCACTACTACAGACACTGTTAGTTCCAGAGAAATAAGGTGTACCAGAGGCAGATTTCGGAAGAACATCAAGAATAGTTGGCTTGACTTCCATCTTCCCATTGGCAGTATTCTGCTTGCCAGACGTTTGTCGGTCATCGGCTTCTGGTTCTTCTCTCAAACTCTCTTGGAATAGTTCATATAGTCTCTTCTTGTTCCCTGTTGGGGATGGTTCAAGGATAGAATCAGGATGTCCGTCTTCCAAAGGAGTTTTGTTGATCTTGGGAGTCCCCGTGGAAAAGCTATGATGCACTGGGGTACTGCCACGTGATGGGGTAAATTCTGCATGGTAAGAAGCAAAAATACACAAAATTAACATAAGCTAACATTTCTGCGTTCATTAACATTGACTAGCAAAATACAGCAGATTGTCTTTCAGTACATAGATATAATGGCAGACCTTGGAAGAACTGACTAGTTAGCAGGAAAAAATCACATTCATGATTGGTCATGTCCCAGAGTGAAAACAATGCAGATAGACATGTAGTTTAGAAGCAAGCCACAGATAGTTCTAACTAAGTTCAATATGTTCAGTGACGTGTCCACAAGACACACACATAAACAACAAAACAAATCCGGAAGACAAAATATAATAAGTTAACAAGACAAATAAGCTCGAGCAATTTGAATATTTTTCTTACCACCATTGACACTGAAGAAATCATCCTCACAATCTGATTCTAACCAAGGTTGGGAATCAAAAAAGGTTTCGTCTTTGCTGCCTGCAAAGTAAGTAACACATATATTAACTTCAATCTTAATGTAAGCAAAAAGAGTAGCTGAAACAGAAATTAAAACTACAGTAAATTTGATCATTCTTGGATTCTTAGATTAACATGCAATATATTATATATGCCATTTCTTTAATTTACTAAAGTTAAATATGACAAAATAGACATTCATCTGTTCTTTATCCATTTGTCAGGTCTTCAGAGAAGACAACTCGTGTTAAGCACCATTCAATGTCATTGTCAGACATCCAATGGACTGGGAAGACCATCATAAAAATCTACAGTAATCAGCTATCTTTATCTTTCTTGGTCTTCCTGTTCAGTTCATTTACAGAATTCCTAAAAATCTTACTTGTGATTTCAAGAAACTAATAGTGACATTGATAACAAGTTAACAAATGAAAACCAAATGTCAACACATTCTCAGATTGTGGACCATCTCTCCCTATTCATCTACAAGAACGATTACAATTTACCACACAACGCATGATCATCAAAGACTGCCATAATTAAAGAACCCACATAGTTGTGTACTTTCAAAAGGCCAGGACAATATTCATAACTCAGTGTCAATATTAATTATGTTTAGAAGGTTATTGCTAATAACTTGTCTGCATAACAAATGTTACAAATCGAGATAACCTATTGCAATGAGGTGTTAAAGAATGCAAAGTCAACATACTGCGAGATTCAAGCAAAGCCACACCAGCCTATCCTCTTGTCATTACCTGTTCGGGGAAAACAAAATCTTCATAGCAAAAAACCTTATTCTACTTTGCATGATATGTAGTTCCAAAAGTATCACCAATAATAACTTCCTAACAGAAAATATTTATTTTACATGCTGTATAATTCCAAAAATATCACCAAAAATACGACTTTCTAACAGAAAAAGGTTGCATTATCATAACAACAGCATAGACACTTAATTTAGAAATTCATACCAAATAATTTTTTTTTAATCTCTTACACCATAGTGTCCAAGGAAAGCTGTAATGCATAGACACTTGAAACAATTTATATAAAAAGAAACTAACAAGGGCATTCGAGTACTCAGGCTTCTAAGAGTCCGGGTAGGTTCATCTACTGTACTAATTCCATCCAAAGATATTAAAAGGACAAAAAATCCTCCTCAGCTTTGGTATGAATACATTCTAGACCATAGTATCCTTTATAAAGAATAAAATCAATAAGCATGATAGGAAAAGAATCAATAACCCAAAAAAAAATCAACAGCAGGATAGAACGATGCTAAAAGTTCCCCTAAATAAAGTAAAAGATATAGGAGATGACACAAAACAAATTAAAAAAGAAAAAAGAAAAGACAGAAGGCAAGCAAATCACCAGAATCAATACAAAACAAAAAGGCCAAAGCATCTCCCTCACAAACATATCAAGCAAATCTTCAACCATACCAACATGCCTACAATCCATTAATTAGGCTTAAAACCACTGTTAAACCCACAAAATAGTACCAAATATTTACCTAAAAAAAGATTTTAACAAGAAACTTTATTTTTTATTTTAATATTTTTCTTGATATCTTCAAGCACATAGCCATACATCTAAAGCAACTCCGACCCATCCCACCACCCATTTCAGATCGCACAAAACTGAAAAGGCTGAAAAGCCAACGACTTTATGCTATATCATAACATTAAAAGGCAAAAATAATTGCCTTTTTTCCATTCAAGCAACCCAACTAAACCAAAGATTAAGATCATACCATAATCCTCAAAAGTCTTGATCGGAGTGTCACCATTGACATGTTTATCCTTGATAGGTGATTCTGGAATCCCAAGATTGTCTGTTCTGGACCCAAACGACACTCCTAGTTTCATCGCCGATTCTGGGGTACCCTTGTGGACAGAAACACAAGAACCCATATTTTCTTTGTACGTCTAAAGAACTACCACCACAACCACAGCCAGAGCCAAGTCTACCAGACTGACCACCACAGATATTGATGAATAGAAGAAAGTAAAACTAAAACAGCATTTACTTCATAGATAGAGAGAGAAGAAGCGTTATTTTTGGCGTTTTTGTCAAGGAGTAGAAACTAGAAAATGGATTAAATTAAAGAAAAGAAAAAGAAAAAAAAAATCTAATAGATATTGGCGTTGAAAGGGAAGTTAAAGTAATAGCAGTAAAGCGCCTGTGTGGAGATGATGTGTATAGGATGTGCAAGAGGCTTGATGGGTCCTACAGACTTTTCTAGCCTGAGAAGAGCCTTGGTTCTCACTGAAAATTTTTGCTAGAAGTGGGAAAGTGGTCACTGAAAAAATAGATTGGCCTTTTTTGCGCTGATTAGCATATTCAGGCTCTGTTTCCATGAGCTCTGTGCTGTATTGGCGTTTCGTTTCCTTTAATTTATTATTTTTATTTTTATTGATTGGTTGGGATACTTGCGAGAGATTGAGTCCTCATACTTTAGAGAGAGAGAGAGAGAGATTGAGCAGTGTAATTAGTGATAATCTTGAAGGAAATGGAATTTGGGAGGTCTAGAATCAGTAGATTTATATGCATTAATTATTTCAGGGCCTTTGTTTGTTTTCTCTTTTCATTGTTTTAATTATTCATCTTCAAAATCTCACAAGAATTGCAGACAACCAAGGCCTATGAACATGAACCTGACCTTTGCAATCAATTTAAAAATGCATGCATTTCACTCACACCTCATTAATCATATTTTTTTTCACGAAAATGCTTTTTGGTGCAAAAAAAATATCACAAATGGCACAAATAGATATAAATTGTCTAATTCACCTTTCATATAAATAAAGAAAAAATGGTGAATCAAACTTAACGTCATTGTTGCTTATTAAAGTTAAATAATCTATCAACTAACTCATAAATATTGCTTGTGATAGTTCTCAAAGAATAATTAATGAAGCCAGCTACCGTTTTGTATTAAATGAAAGAAGTTTAATTAATATTGCAATAAAAGCAATATATTAAAATGAAATAATCTCAAATGGAACTACTAAAAGAATAATAATATTATTTTGAATCTGTTGATTCATATAACTCTTTGAAGATGGAAGTGACAAACAAAGTAATGCGTAGGAGGGTAGTTGTTTATGTATTCGAATGCAGTGAAGATGACAGTATTTTCAATGAAGAAGATAACAACACAGTTGATGAAGATACTGTCATGAATGAAAACTCCATAAATGCAGGAACCGAGGAAGTGAACTTTATGGAGAACGGTCTTCATATTTTTTATCAAGAAGATGATGAAAATGTTAAAGGTGTCGGCATGAGTGAAACTGCCTTAAATGAAGGTATGCAAGAAGGGAATTTTGTCGAGAATGTTCAACGTAATTCTGTAGATGAGGGTCCACGACCAGGTATGTGGTTTTCAAGTGTGGACAACATGTTTGAGTTTTATCAAGAGCACGCAAGATTACAAGGCCAGAAATATTATTGTATCAGTTGTGATAGGGGAAGAAAATCAAATGCTAATAAGTCATAAAAAAGGATTTGTTCAATGAAGAGTTTTTCATAAAGAAGACGAAGATATATACAAATAAGGGTTTGTTCGATAAATTAACAGTGTACTTCTTTAAAATTTTTTGAAAAAAGTAATTGGAACTCACATAACATTAATTATAGGAGGTAACTTAAGGAAAGCATGAGAACTCTTATCCTATTTACTCAAGTAATTGTTAGATAGAAGAGAGAGAATAAAAATTCAAATTTCACTCTCTCCTCACATTTCTTCTATTTAAAATTTTGATAAGAATAGTTATGGCAATTTATGAGCATTTATGCCACAGCATTTGTGCCGTTTAGCATTGTCCTTTTTTTCATCTTCTCAACGTCTGCCTCCTCAACTTGTCCTTTTACTGTTAAAAATGCTTGCTTGCTTGTTGCCCTCAGTTTGGGTTGGTTGACGTATATTAGACACTATTCTCATGAGTTCCACATTTATTAAACAGTAAATGTGAAAGGATTCATTGCTTTGAATTCATTCCGTTTCCATAGCTTTGAATCTCATACTTTGGAAAAAGAAAATGTGAATATAAGCTACTTAATTTCTTCAAGTTATAAATTGCTTACGTGATGGCTTTGGCCAGTTCTAAAGCAATAATAGAATTTGCTCTGGTGTCTGCCTAGCTGAGGGCCACTTTCATTGCTTGCTGCCTGCCTGCCTGCCTGCCTGCTGACTTTCGGAAATTTCGCCTAATGACCTGGTTTTAATCGTAAATTCTTAATTTCTATGAAAGAGCATGATAATATACATAATTTTTTCTAAAATTTTAAACAATTATTCAAAACTCGGTCTAACTTGATTTATTTACTTTTTTAAATAATTTTTCTGATTGAATTTAGAATTTTAAAATATTAATCTGAAGTCCTTGATAAGAGCATATATAAGAGTCAGCTGCTAAGCTTTCTGTTTCCATTGTGGCAAGATAGCAGAAGTGTCATGATTTGAGGCGCAAAAGATATAAAATTTACTGATGCAAGTTTAATTATTATCCATAGGCATAGCAATGGGATTAGGATGGTTGAGCCACAATCACACTTTGCTTAAATTGGCAGTGCTGCACATGCACTATCAATATTCAATACTCAATAGGTGACCTTTTTGTGTTATACACAAATATAAATCCCACATATGAGTGTAGGCTTGCCTGAAAAGGACTCCAATCCCCATTGTCAATTCCTAAATTTGGTGCTTGTAGAAGGTAAATTTGTTGGCTAACAGAATTACCCATTGACTTCTATACCATGTAAATGAAATTAAATCAGATTTAAGATAATTAGATAGAGAAGATTTTTCAAAAACTTCATCCTCTATTGAAGTCAGCAATTAGCCTTCAGTTTTCTCCATTCAGTGAGTTTGGTATGCATCTCTTTCACCAATTTTTCTATCTCCTTTCACTTTATTATCCTTTGGTAGTTTGTCTTACTCTATATTTTAGTTAGATGGCAAATTTTTAATATTATTTGCTAATCTTTTTGTCGTCACATGAAAACTTGTCATATATAGTGCCTGCTTATGTTAATTTGTTGAAAAAAAAAATAAAAATATCATGCGGTTTCGCTTTTTAATACATAAGGGGCCGTAGTTTAATTTTTATCAATAAAATATTATGTGTTTTTTTTTATTAATAAATATAATCAAAACTTTTAGTTACTATTAAATAAAGTTGATATAGAAAATACGTGACGTTAATGTGACGACACATCATAGAGGTGACACTGATATATCATCATATCAGTGTCACGTGTTCGCCACGTCAATCTCATTTAATGATAACTAACAGTTTAATCAAATTTATTAAAAAATACAGAATATCAAATTGATAAAAATTAAACCATAATTTCTCATGTGTTAACACATAAAATCACAGAATATTTTTTTGTATTTTTCCCAAAAATTTAAATGTTGACATAGTCATAGCTTTTTTTTTTTAATGATCCCACAAATCTTTTCAACTCATAAGCAATTACAATATATGGATATCTTTACTGCTACATATAATTAAGATTAATATACACTCAGACTGAAAATAATATTAAGATAAAATCTTTTAAATAAATATAACTCTAAAATTTAAACTCTTAAACTTACAGATAGAATTCATTAAAACTTAACACTATTTATTAAATTGACTCTAAGATTTAAATTCTTAAACTTACAGGCTCGTCCAACCACTTATTGGTTGGATATGTTTCAACTTTTATGAACAATGTAAAAGGAAATTTAATAAATGGTGTGGTTGGCAGCAAATGAAAGGTCTGTGTTCAAGTCACAGTCATGGTTGTTTTTAGTGATAAGTGCGGGAAGATTATCCTTTTTCTGGTTGGATATTTTGGCAAGTGGAAGATGGTCCACCAATTATCATCATGTGTGCAGTGAACAATATCTAATTAAAGCCTTTGATCAACTATATCATATAATCCTTCTCTAAAGTCATAATTCACTTCTCATCTTATCTTAGAAAAATTTTTAGCACCAATCTTCCTTTTTATCAAGTTAATTTACTTGCTAGCTAATTATGACTACTTGAATTCAATGGAGCTAAGAACTAAAATTGTGAGAGTGAGGTATCTCGACCGTTAATCAATCAAATTAATTATTCTTTAATTTTTATAATAATCTAAAAATTATGAAAATTAAATAATAAATTATAAAACTTCATATCAAATAATACATTTTCAGTCTGTTTATTAAGTTAATAAGAAAAAATCTGTTTCATAAGAGGTAGGAGAGAACATCATACAAGGCTACATCAAAGATGGTGCAAGAGGAAGAGAAGATATCGATTTATGAGGAGAATGTCTCCCTTCTTCTTTCCTAATGATTTTCAAGGCAAATTCATAGATGAAAAGAGGGACAGCATAATCCCAAAAAAATTTACTAAGGTTTGAAATCTCTCCTTACCCAACCTTATTATTAGAGGAGAGCAGTTTTCGGTTTAAACCGAAAAATCGAATCTAGCCGATTGAATTCGGTTCAATCGGTTCAGTTTTAAAATTCAATCGGTTAGGTTCGGTTCGGTTTATAATTTTAATAATTTTGATTAATCGGTTCGGTTTGATTATTTTTATAAAAAATCAAAAAAATCGAACCGAACCAAAATTATTAATATATATAGGAAATCAAAAAAATCAAACCAAATTGAATTGAACCGAATCGAACCGAACCAAAATCAAAGAAAACCGAACCGAACCTTAAGATTTTTTAGTTTTGATTTCTATTTTTTTTTGTTTTTATGTTTTTATTATTTAGATTTAATGTTAAAAATATTAAATTTTATAAATTTCGGTTTGATCGATTTAAACTGAACCGAATTAATAGTTATCAATTCGATTTGATTCGATTTTCTCTTATCAATCAATTTGGTTTGATTTTTAAAATTTTTTATTTTTAATTTTCAGTTTTATCAATTTGCTGTTTGCACACCTCTACTTATTATTTAGCATCAGGACAATGGACCATTAGCAAGTGGGAAAAGAATAAAGTTGATAGAACTTGGCAGTTGGCAGTATTAGCGATGGGCCGCGTGGGGGCTGCAATTAATTGTTAACATCCTAGAAAGTTCCAAGAGAACTTATCATAATTAAGTGGTTTCACAGTCTCTGCTCTAATCAGTAATCACAGAATAATCGCGTTGTCTTTGTTAGGCCACTGCCACCTTCCCTTGCGTAATTAAATAAATGAAATGTAATATTAAAATTATAATATAGATGTGTAGGAGAAGTTAAATAAAATTACTTTTAATTTTATTTTTTGCGAGTTTTTAAAATTAATATTTATTTATGGTTGCTTTAGATTATTTATTTTATTTTAATTTTTTTTTTATAATTTATAGTGTTTTTAATGTTTTTATTTGTTATTTATAATGTTATAAGCATTGTTGTTATTTTAGTTTATCATAAAAGATTGAGTTATTCATATAATATTAATTTTAAAAAATAGTTTAAATTGCTTAAATAAATTAAATATGATAAAATTTATTCAAATTTTTATGCTTTTTTAAATATTTACCAAAAAATAATATATCTATAATTTTTTTTATAAAAAAAGACATTTAACTGAGCATTAATGTATTAAAATTAGAATTTCAATTTCTACAATCTCTTAAAAATCATGTTTATTTTTATATGTTATTTAATTAGTTTTTAAACTTTCATGTATTTATTTTAATTTTAATCATTTATATTTCTTAAAAATCATATGCATTTGTATATATTATTTAATTAATTTTTATTTTTAATATTTATTTATTTTAATTATTAATATTTTTAAATAGAAAAAGATAACCCAAATTGCTAAGTTTTCAATTTAACCATTAGTTATCTTTATGACTTAATTTCACCTCTTAATTAACGTGCATGAATCATATAAAAATAAAAATTTATGTATATATATATATATCTTATTTATCAATAAAAAAATTAATATTTTAATAAAATTTGTCGTATATTAAAATTTTAATTTATATTATTAATTAATATTTATAGAGATATTTTTATCTATTTACAACTTCATTCCTCATTTATATATATATATATATATTATAAATTAAATTTAATATATTTTAATTATAATAACTTTAAATAGTTAAATAAATAAAACTTTTCTTAAAAAATATATATTTTTTTAAAGCTTTGTACGTCAATACCTTATTCGTGTTCAAAAGAAAAGATTATGAATTCATTAAAAAGAATAAATATAATAATATGATAGAATCCAAAATATATTAATTGAGCTAACATATATTTATTAATTAACACTCATTAAATTTTTATATTTTTATCAATCCACCTGAAAATCTTCTAAATTAATATAAATATCAAATTAAATGAAGAACACAGCTAAATATGATAAAAGGGAAAAAGAAATCTAACAATCATAATCAACAATTTTATCCCACAAAAAAAATATGTAAAATCTAATGATAAATTTACAGCACTGTGACTAAAAATTTACAACGGAGATTAATCCTTTTACTAGCTTTAAAAAAAATAATAACAATAGTTGCTTCATTTTCTTAGTAATAGTTCCAGAATCTCAACACTAGGGAGAGTGGTTTTCGGTTTAAATTGAAAAATCGAATCGAACTGATTGAATTTAGTTCAATCGGTTTAGTTTTAAAATTCAATTGATTCAGTTTGGTTTATAATTTTGATAATTTCTGTTAATCGGTTTAGTTCGGTTATTTTCATAAAAAAAAATTAAAAAATCGAACCGAACCGAAATTATTAATATATGTAGGAAATCAAAAAAATTGAATCGAACCGAATCGAAATCAAAGAAAACTGAACCGAACCTTAAGATTTTTGAGTTTTGATTTTTAGTTTTTTTTGTTTTTATGTTTTTATTATTTAGATTTAATGTTAAAAATATGAAATTTTATAAATTTTGGTTTGATCGGTTTAAAACCGAATCGAACCGATATTTTTTATCGGTTCGATTCGATTCGATTTTCTCTTATCAATCGGTTTGGTTCGGTTTTTAAAATTTTTTATTTTAAATTTTCGATTTTATCGGTTCGGTTCGGTTCGAAACCGAACCGACCGTTTGCACACCCCTATCAACACAGCCAAATCAAAATTCTCTTATGAACGACTCCGTTTTAGTCCCTGCAACGCAAAATACCCTCCCTAATCTCTCTCGCATTCCAGGTTAATCCAACTAACCCTGCCTTAAGTCCCTCTTCAGAAACCGGATCCGTAACAGAGGAATCGGGTCAATAATAGGCAATATGGGCGTGACGCCGAAAATTGCATCATCAATGCTTTCATCCGATTTCGCTAATTTGGCATCGGAGGCGGAACGCATGCTTAATTGCGGCGCTGATTGGCTACACATGGACATCATGGTACTTTCTCGTCTCTTCCTTTTCCCTCTCTTTCTTGGTGATTTGGATTCTAATTTTGATCACATTTATTTGGGTAACTAATTTTGCGAAACAGTAATGTGAGTTTTCTCTGATTCTGTGCAGGATGGGTATGCTAGATTCTCTTGCACGTAGCAAATTATTCTGGCCTTGAAATTGAGTTGATAAAACTTGGATTTTTGAAATTATGGTTCTTTTCCGCTACCCAATTTTTCTTTCATGTTGATGGATTAAGCAATTTTATTTTTCAATATAATTGTCAGTTGTGAGATTGAGCTTTTTATATTGCTGTGAGAATTAATTTTTGATTTGCTGCAGGCTCAGCTTTAAAGCAGGAATCTTTAACATCTAGCTGCTCTAAAGGCGCTAAAAATAGGAAATGGAAATAATGTTTGAGGCCTAGGTTATCTATTAGGAAACTGTAGGAGTTAAATTAGTTTAGTACAAAATAGAAGATGGGAACTCTTGAATGAATGTTTTGGTTCAAGAAATATTATATTTTGTAGAAATAAAATGAGAGAATATTTAGATAAGTAATAGTTAACATAAGACTAGAGTAGAATGTCTTGTTTTCTTTGCAGTAAACGACTTTTATGGTGTGATGTGATACAGAGTTTCATGTGATTTTTAGAGTTTCAAAACATGCTTACTACTAGCTATTGTTGTTAATGTTGACTTGTTATGTCCTTGCTAAGATTTAACAAAGTATTTGCTTTGTCCATCAATGATCCAACTGTTCTTTTTTCTTAGTGAATGGGTTAACATTCATTTTCATTTTCGTTTAGGCACTTTGTCCCAAATCTAACCATTGGTGCTCCAGTCATTGAGAGTTTGAGAAAACACACAAAGTAATGTCTTGCATCCTTATTATCTTACTCGATTGATCCTTTTTGCATTTGCAACTTTTCGAAGTTCTAACTACTTACAGCCTATGGCACTATGTTGTGTGGTTATTCTGTTGTAGGGCATATTTGGATTGCCACCTTATGGTCACCAATCCTCTTGATTATGTTGAGCCTTTGGGCAAAGCTGGTGCTTCTGGATTTACATTTCACGTTGAAGCATCCAGAGGTTTGTGATATTCTTTTGCAGCCTAAAATTTAAAGACAAACCCCTCTTTTTTTTTTTTCTTTTTTTTTCTTTTTCTTATGGGAAGTTCTTATGGACTGATGGTGCATTTTGCAGAAAATTGGAGAGAACTAATCCAGAGAATCAAGTCAAAAGGCATGAGGCCTGGTGTAGCTTTAAAGCCTGGAACTCCTATCGAAGAAGTTTATCCTTTGGTATAAATTTTTTCTCCCCACTTTCATAAAATAAAAGAATTTTCCAGTTTTTGTGTTTGCAATTTTGGTAGATTTGATGCCCTGGGATACATAGCATATGTTGTTTCACAGGTTGAGTCTGAAAATCCTGTGGAAATGGTCCTTGTCTTGACCGTGGAACCTGGATTTGGAGGACAAAAGTTCATGCCAGATATGATGGATAAGGTTTCATGACATTTCTCTTTCTCTCTTCCAAGTTCTCTAGTTAACATGCCTTTGTGATTGCCTTATCTTGGTTTTATTTCTTGCTATTAGGTAAAGACATTGAGGAAGAAGTATCCATCCCTTGATATAGAGGTGAGTCCATTTCTATTTTATTATCTTTGTCTTTCTGGCACTTCTGAAATTAAAGTTCTGATTCCTGAGCTTTATTTTAGACAGGCATGCTTTAGCTTGCTTATTAGATGCTCCAATTTGGTTATTGTTAGAAGAAAAACCTTTTTCGTATTGTGATTTGAAGAATTTAAAGTAACTCAAATCTTTTGAACTTCTGAAAACATTTAGGTATTTTGCCTAGGCATTGTTGTAACACCGATACATTGTTATCTTATTGTTTGCAACAAATGGGTTTCCTCATGCTTCTTTGACTTCTCTGCTCTTTCAGACTACTTTGGTCGCTGTTTTTGCATCCCTTGTGCGTGTGCACATGCATGTCACAGAAATTGAGAAAGATAATTTCTTCATGCTTGCCTGCATGATCACTTGTTAAAATGTGAAACTTTTTTGCAGGTGGATGGTGGTTTAGGGCCTTCAACAATTGACATGGCAGCTTCAGCTGGTGCAAACTGCATTGTTGCAGGAAGTTCAGTGTTTGGTGCCCCTGAGCCATCCCATATAATATCACTTATGAGAAGGAGTGTTGAGGAATGTCAGAAAAACAATTGATGTCCATACAGCAAGATACATCATGACCGGAATTCAGCAAAATATGCCTAAAGACTACATTTTCTTTTGTTGTTAGAATTTAAAATTGCTTTTACTTTGTTTTCACTCTTTTATTACTCATCTTCTCGCTCAGAATTGTATGCAACTTTTAGTGACAATGAGACTCGCATAAGACCTTCATGAAGGTCTGAGTTAAATTGATACATGTGCCCTGTGTAACTGTCTGATCAAATATCCTCCAATAAAATCTATCCTTTATGCTCAATTACAACTTTTTGGTCTTAGAATTTAGAAAATTCTGAATTGAGCTATCCAATATGCAGGCTTCCGAACTCAAGTGCTCCTTGCGTCATCTGTATAACATTTGATGCATGTTTGATATAACATGGTTGAATGTAATAGAATATAATCAAGGAAAAATTTAATACAACAAACAACTGAAAGTTCATTCTATTATTTTTCATTATGCTCCAGTATATTCTGCTAGACATCCATTTCTAGTGTATCCAAAGTGAAAAAGAAATAGTCAGTCATATCTGGGGATAGTAGTTCCAATCCTTAATGGCTAACTTACAGGACATATGCATAGCGGAAGCAGGGGAGCAGGTCTATATATGAGAGTGAGACCTTTAGCCCCTGCTTTTGCTTTTTTGTTACTTTTATTCTTTTCCTTGTACCATTACTCAGTCCCTACCTGGGGTTTTATCTCTGGTCTTTCTCCTTGGCTTGGAAACAATATATTCCCTTGAAATAATTATCTGCTACGAATCCGGTCGATCGTATTGATTGGTTGCTCCTACATCTTAAGCATTTCACTTTTTTTGGTGCACGTGAGAGACATTGTTGAATGTATCCTCGACTCAATAAATTTTATTCTCTTCATAATCATGTGTCAGGCTCTCAGCCAAGGCATAACCCAGAATTATATATCCCATATACTAATAACGAACTAGTGGCCAGCACGTGTCACAACGTGCATGCTCAAGCCCTCTCCTTTCCAAGCATTCATTTAACTTTTGGAGCCAAGGGTTGTTTGTCAGGGACAATGCAGTCTATCTTCCTTTCCTTGGAATGTTGCAGCAGACAAATATGAATGAATATTTAATGACGACCTAGTTAAAGTTGAAAACAAAGAACCATTCCACAACTACAAACAAAAGAAATAGGAAGGGGAAGAATTTCTGGTAATTGGGCTAAAAGTGACAAATGCAATTATGGCAGGGGATTAATAAGCTTCTAACGGTTAAAGGCATCGTTTAACATCAACTAAACATGGTGCCATCCTGTTTTATTTGCAACTTTTGGCAGACTTTTTCTGATTGTCATAGTGGCAGCCCACTAAATGTCTTTAGATAATTCACATGCATGAAAGTTACAAACATAAGGTTTAATTTAATTGTATTTCATTTAGAATCATCTGCTTTTAGCACATATGAACTTTGTAGATCTCATCATTGAGAAATTATTAGGTGCACACCGGTGTACATGCACCATCTCTCACAATAATATGGGACTCACTCTTTGTATTGTAGGGAATGGTTCACTTTTTCTGTGAGAGAGGAAACACTATTTTTTAATCCTCCGGGTGCATCTAATAATTAGCTCTCATGGTTATTGTTAGGGAAAACTCTGCCTTTTTATAGTTTTAGATTTCATAACTCATAAGCTAGTTAGATGCTAAGTGCACCCCTTTAATTTGTTCATATAAGTTATCATTGGAGTGGATACTCCAGTGGAGAGAGATGCGAGGAAAACTCACCATATCCAGTACTTTTTGGGACATTATTGGTACTAGTCAACTCGGTATATATATTCATGTCCATGTCGACCTATCAATCACCATCTTCTCCTCACTTTTATGCCTTAGCTTTACCATGCACACCGTCTTTTCATTGTATATTCATATATTTTCGATTTTCTTATTTGTCAAAAACCCATATGATTTTTTATTCATGCTGCTTTGACAAAACAGAGCTTGCGTACGTCTTAATGCTATGGACGATATTCATGATTTTATACGTACTTGTATTGATATTTTGAGGGTTTAATAACTTGGTCTTATTATGCATACTTCATGGTTCATGAACAAGAATCCTCTTGAATTTCTTATTCTTTTTTAGTGCCTCCCACCTCTGCATATGAGACAGAATTGGAAAGATGAAATTCACGTGGTCTGTCTGGAAGTTCTGTGGATGATGAAGGCATTTTCGGTCGTTAACATCATAATTTACTTGAAGGAACAGTCTATAGCCTCCCCTATATGCTTTCTGAGTATATCTCTGATGTGATATGAAGGGCAAGTTGCCACTAATTCAAGCATATCTCATGTAGGGAGAAATGTCTGCCATGCTTGTGTCTCCGTATGTACTTTTTTTTCCCTTTATTTTGTGAAAATTCTTCCAAACTTACATACAACGTTAATTGGTTAATTGAAGATTGCCTAGATCTTATCCTTCTTATCTCGTGCATTGAAACACTCTTCAGAATGAATCTCCTTAGTATCTTTACACGGATGCTTGTACAATACCCGTATTTTGTGTTTCAAGCTACAAAGAAGAATTTCTTGCACTGGCACGTGGATAGTGGATTTATGTGTACATTGTTGCATATAAAAGCAGGTTGAAACCCAAGAAGCTATCTCAAGAGTGGTGGCTATGATCACCGAGCAACTGAAAACTTTGGGATAGATAGCCACCCCTTAGCCAATGGAATCAAGTCCAAGGTTAGATGGTTAACCATACAGCTGGAATCAGACTTAAAAATATAACTTTGCCACCCCCCAGAATCTTGTCCATGAACAGCTTTGAAAAAGATACTCTATTTTGACACCATTTGTGTATTGATCCAAGATATTCATCCTCAAAGGGTGAGAAAATTCTTATTTTAATAGGCCTTCTTTGTATGAGTGAAGGGTTATAGGCATGGCTACTCTTATCAGCAACTTCTGCTTTAGTGCTTTGTTCTTATTGTTCTGTTCGCTTGTCCTTGCACTTGGGCAGAACTTGTTGAGCTGTGAAACTACGTCTTCTGATGCTTCTGGCTACCGTTGTAATGTTTATGGATCGCAGGATCGGTGCAAGACATTTGCCGTTGTTTCCACTAATCCTTACTTCTCTTCTCTCTCCAATTTGAGTTTTTATTTGGGTTTAAATCGGTTTGCAATTGCTGCAGCAAATGGTTTCTCTGCTGACACAGAGTTTCTTCCAAAAGATCAGCCTCTGTTGATACCAATCGTTTGTAAATGCAATGGTAGTTTCTTTCAGGCTGAAGTGACCAAAACAACCATCAAGGGGGAGAGTTTTTATGGCATTGCTGAGTCCCTGGAGGGCTTGACGACCTGCAGAGCTATCCAAGAGAAGAATCTGGGCATCTCACCTTGGAATCTTGGTGATAAAACTCGATTATTGGTACCACTTAGATGTGCCTGTCCATCGTCATCTGGAGTTGGTCTAGCAACAAGAATCTTGCTCTCTTATCCTGTAAGTGAAGGTGATACAATCTCAAATCTAGCCATTAAGTTCAATATTACACCAGAAGCTATTATATCTGCGAATAATAGATCATTAGCAAACTTTAAACCTGGAAGCCTTGCACCTCCTGCATCTCTTTTGATACCACTTAACAGTGAGCCTGCCCTTGGTCCCCTTGCAAAACCACGGGAACCCAATCCACGTTTTCCTGAAAGAAGCATCCCAGTAATTAATCCACATAAGAAAAAGTCCAAGATGTGGATAGTAGGAATTTATATTGCTGTTTCTGGGGTTGTAGTTGGAGCGAGCATTGCCATTGCAGCAGCCTTCTTGGTTATCCAACTGAAGAAGAAGAAGCAGAATTCGAACAAGGATGGAGATCCGGAGCTTCAACAGCTTAGTTTAAGTGTAAGAACCACGAGCGAGAAGAAAGTCTCATTTGATGGATCCCAGGAAGGTCAGATCATTGATACCACACCCCGTAGGGTGCTTGTGGAGACTTATTCTGTAGAGGAGCTAAGAAAAGCAACTGAAGACTTCAGTTCAAGCAATCTTATTGATGGCTCTGTATACCATGGTCGTCTAAATGGGAAGAACTTGGCAATAAAGCGCACGAATTCAGAATCTATATTGAAGATTGAGTTCGGGCTTCTCCACAATGCCACACGCCATCATCTGAACATAATTAGGCTGTTGGGGACATGCTTAAGTGATGGACCTGATTCATTTTTAGTGTTTGAATATGCTAAAAATGGGTCTTTGAAGGATTGGCTTCACGGTGGATTGGCCATGAAGAACCAGTTCATAGCCTCCTGCTATTGTTTCTTGACATGGAATCAGAGGCTGAAGATATGCCTTGACATAGCAGTGGCCTTACAGTACATGCATCATGTCATGAACCCAAGCTATGTTCATAGAAATGTAAAGAGTCGGAACATCTTCTTAGATGAAGAATTTAATGCAAAGATTGGGAATTTCGGCATGGGAAGGTGTGTTGATGACGATGCAGAGGACCAAGAATTCCATTCTACTAATCCTGCCTCATGGAGTCTGGGGTACTTGGCTCCAGAGTATATTCATCAAGGCATAGTTTCTCCAAGCATGGACATATTTGCTTTCGGGGTAGTCTTGCTGGAGGTGATATCAGGGAAATCACCAATAACAAGACCTGACAACAAGGGGGAAGGAAGTATTTGGCTCTCAGAGAAAATCAAGCCCATACTGTCATCAGAAAATGCAGATGAGCTCAGGGAATGGATGGACAATTCATTGGGAGAAAATTATTCGTTCGATACAGCTGTGACACTGGCCAATCTTGCACGATCATGTGTGAATGAAGAGCCTTGTTCAAGACCAAAAGCAGGAGAAATTGTGGAGAAGTTATCAAGGCTAGTGGAAGAATCACCGGAAGGAGAGCAAATTTTAATCAGCGAAAGCTCATCAAAACCTCTAGTAACGGCAGCAGCAACCAGTCTGTGAATAATAACAAGTTCAAAGGATCCAAAAGCAGCAGGCACCAGTAAGGAATTCCAGTTCTTGGTTCGTTTTAGACTCTTGATGAGTGGGATAAATATTGTAAATATTTAATCAAGAAAAAGAGTGAACAAAGCAAGCAACTCTCTACACTACTCTGTAATCTGTTTCTGCTGCTGAAAAATAATAGAACCACATATATTGTATTTTATAATTCAGGAATATCATAAAGATTGAAAAGCCACCTACTTTTGTTTGGTTTTTATTATTTGATTCATGTTGTGGCATTTTTCTTTTGTTGCTATTCTAATTCTTCTTTGGAGCATGTGCTCGCTGCTTTGACTGTATCAGTCACCAAATCAGCCATTAAACTTGCTGCCAAAACTTAAAATATCCTGTTGCCAAAAGGTTAGGTGGATTTTTTATTTTTTCTAAATTCAAAAACTTTTAAAACCCATATTTTCTTATTTATTTTAAAATTTTTTAAATTATTATTATCATTTTTCTTTACTTTGTACTGGATCTATCTTATGATGTAAATGAATATAGACCATCCACTTATGCAAGGAGAGAAAACGTATCATTTATGGCCAAATATACCCCAGACATTTGTACTGTTACATTTTTGCCTAACACACATTTAAACTAACATTTTTATGTATCACACACCCAAACTTAAAAAAAAACTTAAACACTTAAATCCAATTTTGCATAGTGCCTTGAAAGCGAGCAACACAAGCAGCTAACATGGCAAGTGGCTGTCAAATGGACAAAAAAAAAAAGATCTGAGGTGGCAAATAAACTAAGGGAAATGTTTTTGGGTCCAACAAAATAACTTTGGGAGATAAAATCTCTAAATATACTCATTCTTTCAAAATTGGGTTTATTCTTAAAGAATTTATAAATTCACGACAATGCATTGGGAAAGAACCTTAAGTTCAGCATTGAGGAAGGAAATCCAACAAACTTTATTGCGAAATGTGAGTATATTTGTTTTTTATTTGTAATTTTATGTGTTTGCATGCATGGTAACAATGAGAAAGAATGGGTAATTTGATTATTATAGTGTAAAAGTTGGATATTTATTTAGGCTACCTTTGTTGATTACTTTATTAGCAGATAATAGAGAATTGACTATTGAAAATGAGTGTATGAGTGTTATTACATGTGATTTTTAGGTAATTACTTGTCAATGATTCCTGTGATTTCCCTTGAAATTATCTTTACTTGCTTGAATCTATCATTTTCAGTAGTCTTTTAGTATATTCATTATTGAATTATTTCCTTTCTTATTGTAATTTGTGGTACGGATCTTACTGTGAGGTGACACTTTGATAGGGTTTTGTCAATAATCCACACCCGTCATATTTATCAATATTTTGTTGATGAAAATAGAAGTTTCTCATTTCAAAATGTCAGTATCTATAATGAATATATGCTTTTAGTAGTACTCTTAAATTTGTTTACTATTAGTAATGCTTTTTCATTTTGATTGTGCAGCCTGGCTTACCATTCAACAAGTTTGTCAGCTATCAAACCCAATAACCCCAAGTGAAAAGAGTAGATGAGGTAACTAGTGACCTTGAATTCAAACTAACAAGTCTTAGATGGAAAGACAATCAAGCTCTTACTTTAGCACAATTGCAACAGAAGAGGTTTGGAAGGTTATGATGAGGAGGGGAAGGTTATGACAAGGAGGGGAAGCAGCCAACAACACTAGACCAAGAGGGGAAAAAAAAAAGAAGAAAAAGCTAGCAATTAGAGGGCAATATTTTAGCAAAATGAAGAAGTTATGTCATGTTAGGATTTGGTCAATTTATGTCATTTTTTGATGGGGAATTGTTTTTGTGGATTTTAGATAAGTTATGACTTTTTCTATCATGTTGGGGTGTGTTTGTTGGCTTTTGGACAAATTATGTCATTTTAAGTGATTTTGGTTATATAAGTTGAATTATGTTTGCAGGAATATGTAAATGCTTTTTGGTTTGTAAATTGATTGCACTTGTATGTGGTTATTGGACAAAACTACAGGCCATAATATGTTATTGTGATAGACTGTGTACATGTTTATTCAAATGAATGAAATTTAGCAACTGTTGTCCACTCTTATTATTTTACAAATATGCAATTGACTTCATTTAGATTATAGTCATGCATATATTGGTTGGTTAAATATGTTATCTATAGCTTTCTAATTTAACAGCAACATGCAATGGCACTACATTTTTTATGCAGATTATGACATTTTTTCTTTATTTGCAGATTGTGGCTTACACTAATTTATCACCCAATTATGCAGTACACAACTAATCCAGTATTACAAAAAGAAAAGCTACTCTTCATTAATTTAAACCTCATTATATATTACAAAAACTACCCATATCTATGATCCCAGTATTACAAAAGCAAGTCTAAATATTTCTTGCTAAATTTTGCTTTACTTATAGGGTGTAAATTTTATCTTCTACCGACAAAAGGTGTGCCCAAATAATCAAAGCACACAACAAAATTTACCTAAATTAAACATTAACATAAGACTCAAGCTACAACTACCACCAAAATTACTACAACACAAATCAATAATTTTCCAATAGCTTTGAATGTTTTGAAACCTCTCTTCCTTTCTGCATCATTCGTTTTGACCTTTGACTGCAACCTAAAATGACATTCTTCAAATGTTCAGGAACATAAGGATCATACCCACAGAAAAATCCACATGCAACAGAAGTCTTGATCTCGTAACAGAAGATCAAAAAACACATTATCATAGTACAACACAAAATTGGAAAAAACTTCAAACATTGACAATGTTTAACTTACTCCATAATGCCTGTAACCAAAGAACCTTCTTCCAGTATTCATCATTGTCTAAAAAACCTTAAATGTCATTGTTTCTCTACAATGGCAAGCCAAATACACGAAATTAATTGGGTTTGATTCCATTTGATTAGCTGATTTCACACTTTTCCCAATTTCACAGACTTAGGGTTCTTATTAATCCTTCGAATTTGGAACCACCAAAAGCAAATAAAATAGCTTATATTCTGCTTGATGAAAAGATGCAAACAAATCAAGTAAGATTGAAAGAAGAAATTTGAAAGAAGGTGAAGAAGAAAGGGAGGCTATATGAAAGAAGAATAACGACAAGTGTGAGCATCACTAGCTAGCAATTAGATATGCCACATAAGCATGATAAATCTCATTCGCGTGTTGCTTCATGTGTGATCTCACTTTACCTAATGAATGTGCAATTTTGTGCTAAAAAGTTAAGGGTTTCATTTTTTTTTTTTTTTTTTTCAAGTTTAGATGTCTATTAGCAAAAGAATTTAGTTAAGGTGTGCGACAGGCAAAAACTGAACAATACAAGCATTTAAAGATGTGTTTGGCCTATCATTTATGTTATAATCCAAGATTGAAATCTTAGTTAACAAAATGAGCAGCAAATCCACTCCACAATTGGTTAACTTTTAAAATTTCCTCTCATAACTAATCAATAATTTTACAGGAATATTGTAATATTATTCTCCCAAAGCATATAAAAATATAGACTTTCTCTTTTACAAAAATGTGAATCCTTCTTATAACACGTAAAATAAACCCACATAATTATAAGAAAAAATATACGTATACCGAAAATACCTAATAATCTGGATAGGCTTAGGTGATTTATATCTGTATAGATAAAACATAAAGCTACTTTAGCTGAAATGCTATTAATATTCTCCTCACTTTTGAAAAGTATTAAAGGAAAAAAAAAATGAACTCTTTTCGACACGATATTTAGTTGACAAACAACATGAGAAAAATCAAAGTCTTAAAATAGGTTTTAATATTTTTCCTTCAAAATTTTGACCGTTGGAAGTATATCTTTGTTGTTTATTCCTTTCAACTAACTATTGCTTGACTCAAGTTTCCAAAAACATGGGATTGATCAATGCTGTGTAATTTCTACACACCAAATTTGAATTTATGATCTAATTTAGTCAATTTTTTTAATTAGTTTGTTAAGACTTGAATATGGTATATTATAATATGCTAATTCTATTTGGATTGACATGTAAGAAATATTTAGTATTCAATCTATTAATCAATATCATTAGACTATATATTGTAATTTAATTATAGACCAGGGAGTTAAAAGAACTCAAGATTCTAAACTCTGTTGGTCCATTCTTCTTTAAAAATTTTTAATTTCTGAAAATTCAAAGTTTTTTTTATTACTTCATGTGACATAATCATATATGACCTTGTTAACATGGTTTATTTACTAATTAAATAAATAATACGACTTATTTTTTAAGATAATATAAAAATAAAAATACAACATTATTACATGTACCTTTTGCAAATATAAAATAATTAACTAATTTGTCAATAGCGTAATTAATTAATTAATATTTAATTTTAAAAGGTAAAAACATGTAAATTTTGAATTAACAAATCAATGTGAGATACAATTTGCTTAATTATCTCCAATTAAGATCAGTAAGAAATGGCTAGGGAAACCAAATAAAGGGGAAAAAAAAGCATTTTTGTCAATATATTTACATATGTAAAAAAATAATAATTAGAATATTATATTTAAAACTTTTATTATTTTTATATTTTAGCATTTTTTTGATTCTTTACATTATTATGTTCTTTATTTTTAAGTAAACACTTCAAAGGAAAAACAAAAAACAATGAGGTAATTTTCATGTCTTATATTAATTATTTTGCAAAAAATCTAGGAATTTAGATTTTTCTTGCCTATACCTAATTAATTATGGACCCAAAACATAAAATATATGGTGGGATTCACTTATTAAATATATGAATTCCATATATTTTTTTTGGGTCCACGATAGACTGAATTTAAATAAAAATTTTCTTTTTTTTATATTAATTGAATGAATAATATTAGAATTATAAATCACATATCGAAAAAGTATAAAAATGAAAGGATAAATATAAGTTATTAGATTACAATATTGTTTTGACTAGTCTAAAGCAACCTAATCACTTATATAATTAAGTCTTAATTAAAATGAATTGAATTGTAATTTGATCAGCTAGCTTTACCCTAAAATTAATTTTTTTTAATATAATTATGATGTTGGCATGCATAATTATGATGTATATGAAGATGAGTAATCCAACATAAATTAATTAATACGTACTTTTTTGTTTCATGTTGATGTTTCTTGTACATTCTGAATATCAACCATCTATTGATTTAAATTTAGGTTTGGTTTCTCAATTTTGGGACGAGTCAATCACAATCTATATATTAAGTAAATAATTAAAAACAAGTTTATGGTACAACATCAATTACATAACAAAATAGTATGAATTTAATCATTAATTCAAAGAATTAATTAGAAAAGCTTTTCAGATTTACCTAAAACTATTACATTACCAACCACTTTTTCAGTACATCAGTAAATTTTAGAAAAAAGAATTATTAATTATTAACTTTTGGTATTACAGGATAATTATTAATTTGGCCATTTGGCTAAATTTTTAGACTAAAAATGAAATAAAATTAAACACCGAAGAAAAAGAAAAGACAATTATTATTATTATTATTATTTTTTTGTGGAGGAAGAAAAAACAATTATTAATATAAACCTGACAAAAATTTATATAAAAAAATTAAATTATTCTATATAATCGTACATAGATTTTGAACATGAATTATAATAGAATTTATGTAAAATTTATTATAATTCATAACTATAATAAAATTATTGTAAATATAACGGTTATATTTTATAATCTCTCGAATTGAGATGAGTTATAATATTTTATGCAAGAGAGACATTTATTTGAAGCTAAATCAATAATAAATAATGTTATGTACAAGAAATGAATCAATAAATATATAGAGAGCCTCCACCTCCTCATCATGATCATCATCATAACATCATAACCTTAAACTCATCAAAATTAAGAACTCCATCACCATTAAGATCAAACTGAGCAATCATAGTCTTGCATGCTTCAATGGTGGTAGACTGACCTAATCTACTAAGCATCCTTTTCAAACTCTTAGGAGTAATACATCCACTTTCTTCCATCTCATACATCTTAAAAGCCTCCTTCAAATCCTTCACCTTCTCTTCTTCTTCACCTCCATCAACAAACCTAACAAAGTCTTCAAAACCCAACAACCCATCTCCATCGGAATCCGAGTACTCAACTGCCGCCTCCGCCTCCGCCTGGGACAGCTCCCCGCCTATAGCACCAACACATCGCTGCAACTCCCAAGGGGAAATCTTCCCATCTCCATTCTCATCGAAGTGGCTAAACACACGCTCATATTCCTGGAATTTGCTGTTCATCATCAATGGAAGACGTTATTTAGGGTTAATTAATTTGCAGGATCAGATGGGTGTGCATGAAGAACGTTGCAGAGTGAAGAGGTATAAATAGGCTGATTGATATGCAGAACGTGTGAAGCCAAGCCGCGTTTTGCGACTTGACTAACCATTAATGAAGAAGAGAGGTTATTTCGTAAATAAGAGGGAAGATTCAAGGCTTTTTACGTCATGGATGGGGCATGCAGAAATTGAATTACTAGCTATAGAGGAATCAACGAAGAAAGGACCTTATTTAGACCTTTAACAGTAGAATAAGGAAGAAAGAAGGCACAAGACAAAACCGACTTTAACTTAATCAATGTCTAGATAAAAGGAACTTGATAGCCGTCGAAGGTTCTTCGTCCACAAATATCTAAAGTTCCTTTTTTTTTTTTTTTGCATTATTGACTAGCTAAGTCCCCACATGCACAGTGAATACAAAAATAATAAAATAAAATAAATAAATAAGTGGGTAGACGTATCTAATTAACAGTTTTTAAGTTGGTATAGTGGAGAAACCCAACTCAAAATTTTCTTTTGTAGCTATTTGCTAAAATCAAGTTAGACGTACCCAAAAGCAGACCATAAATATGTTGAAACTTTCACTATTTATTGTTTAACTGATTCGTTAATTTAATTTGATATGTTTATAACATGCTTTATTATTCATTAATTATTTTAACTCATTAATTTATAAATTATATTACTAGAAAATGATAAATTAATAAATATAAATTTAATTATTTATTATATTAGAACTTTATTATTATTTTTTTATTTTTTATTAAAATTTATTAAATTTATAAATTATATGATAAGTTAAAAAATTATATTATTTTACAAGTATTTTTTTTTATTTTTTTAAAATATTAATAAGTTAAATATTTAATATTAGATTGCAAATTTTTATACATTATTAAATTCATGAATAATTAAGTTAAGCAATTCAAAATTATTTCAGTTAAACTCACACAATTTATACTGTTCTATATATAACAATTTTATTATAATAATTAATTATGATAATTTTTATCTTATTATAATTAATTATCAAAATTTATTCATTGAATTAAAAAATATTATGTGTTTGATTATTTTATTATTATAGTTTTTTTTTTACAAAATATTATTCATTATATAATGTTAAATATTTTTTTCATTAATATTAATAAACAGTGTTCAATAAAAAAGGAACGCGTACAGCCGTGCCACCTGCCCTCCAAACAATAAATGCCGACTAGGGGGAAAAGAAATTCAAAATTCGCTTCGCTTTGCTCCAGCTTTTTTTTTTTTTTTTTTTTTTTTTGAAATGCTGATGGCATAACAAGCCCCTAAGGGGCATCAGATAGACAAAGATTCATCAGAGTATGTAGAGCTGTATTTAGCCAATTACAAGGAAGTAAATTCTGAAACTAAAGTTTGGCTAAATAGTGAGCTACATTATTGTCTGACCTCTTTGCATGAGTAAAAGATATAGAGAACAAAGAAGTTCTTAAAGCCTGGATTGCCAAAACTATTACTCGAATATCCCAATTGATCAATTGATTGGACTTGGTGATAGCTTGAATACAGATCTCAGAATCTGATTCCACAATAATTGAACTGAAACCTCGAGACTTGGCTAGTAAAACAGCTTTCAAAATTGCCTTAGCTTCACCAGCAGTAGGAGAGGAGCACTGAAGGTTTTTAGCAACACCATCAATTAAGGTTCCTTCTTGGTTACGAACAACAATTCCAATGGCAGCTGTAGGAACATTTTCTTTCCACACAACATCACAATTCAGTTTCAATTGACCTGGCATGGGAGGAGACCATCTAACTTGGATGGGGTGAGGACGGCCATTAGATAACATATTGGCAGAATTTGCTAAGAATTCCAGCTCCCTAATCGAAATAGAAATCCTGTGCAGAGTACTCATGGGATTGGGAGTACAATATTCAAATACTGCTTGATTACGTTCCTTCCAAATTTGCCAACAAACAATCACCAAGACAGAATAGAAATGTGGACTTCCCTCAACAATGTCATCAACAATCCTTAATTGCCACCAATCAGAGAAAGAAGAGAATCCAATTGGATTCAGCTTATAGGCATAGGGGTTAGCAAACCACGTTGCTCTGGCATGATAGCACCAGAAAAGGGCATGTTCGACAGATTTGACTTCTGTTTGACAGATTGGGCATAGAGGATCAGCATGGATTTCTCGTGTCACACCTTACACCTCTGTAAGGCATAACATGATCCCATAGTATATCTAATGAATTACCGACTCCTTCTACCCATAACCCATTAAATACACTATAAGAGATTTTAAAACAATTTTTTTACTTTTTGAAAGTGGTGAGCTTTTATAGTAAGTACTAAAAACATTTACTTGAAGTTTAAAAACTAGTTAAAATTTTTGTCCATTTTTATTTTTCCGCAAATTTTGAAAAAATTTCGGCAGAGTGCCGGCTGTATTTGAGAAAACCGAAAAATTTTACTTATAGAAAACACTTCCAATGTAATACTTCATCAATCGCAACCACCATTTCAACTCAAATCAACACAAATTAGCTCAACTCCCATAATTCAAATCAAAATTTTACAACTCAAGAATTTCAATTCAAATATTTTTGAAAATAGAGATAATTAGTTTCATACATATTGCATTAAAGAAAAATTAATTTATATTTATCAGTTCAAAATTTACATCAGAAAATCCAAAATAATATTATTACAAAATCTGTACAACTGCTCATGACCAATTTACAAATATACATACAGTTAATTACATCAAAATAAACATATGCAACCAGAGTATAAGATTATACCTAACAAAAGGTCCAGAAGTAGCTCTGAAATCCTCAGCAGCTCACTCCGCTGCTCTACTAGTCTCTCTATCTGCGACAGCAATGAAAAGCTATCGCTAAGTACAATGACTCAGTGGTGCATAACATAACAGAAATACAATTTTATATGTAAATCAAATCACATTTATTCAATTATGGTACTGAAAAGGAAAAGCAGATACAAAACACAATTTATACTTTTAGTCAAACATTCTCATTTCGGAAGTCACAAAACAATTTCATAAAAACACACAGTTATATCATGCCATCAGTACAATGTTCATCTCAATAGCCAGAGGCTTATGAGGAATCTCAAGGGTAGCTAACTCAATCTATGGGTACCCATTCAATTTCTTCCTCTACTGACACATACCTCAACACTTCAGCCAGAGAGGGAATCAAAATTCAAAACTAATTTCTCCTACTAGGCATGCTAGTGAGGCATTCAGATATATGGTCATGACACTGTGATTTCAAAACTATCTTAACATTTTACTAAATATTTATTGACAATTCAAACACATACAATTGAATTTTCAACAATTTAGGTCAAAAGCATAACATTTATTTCAGTCACAAATTTACAATAAAGATAAATCATAATTTATTCATCAAAATAAATTATCAAGAGAATTTACAGAAAAATTTTATGTTGTGGATAAACCTCGTGCGAGTCGCCTCTAGGCCTTGACTCGATATCTCAGGTTCTTTCCCTGTATTTTTTTCAACTGAAACACACAATTTTACTGTATTTCAGTATCATAACGTATAATAAATTCAATCATAAATTCACAATTGCTTATGTCTAGCTTTAATATGCTTAATTTAATGTTCTTTTAATTTTGTATTTCAGAGTTACTATTCACGACGCTATTCACGACGCTATTCACGACGCTATTATTAACTTTCTTATGCTTAATAGGTATGAGAATTTCAATTTCACCCACATACCACATTTTGGTTGCTTAATTTGTTGATTTTGGTTGCCCCTTCAATTTTTAGGTCTCCTAGGCACAATTTCAAATTTTCAGTTTTGATGTCTTGTTTTGCACTGTTCCATTGGTCATGTTGCTGTGAGAATTTGACTAAGTATTCTTTATAAAAGTTGTTCCTTATTGTCTTATCTTTAATTCCCTTTTTGAATCACTCCATTTTGAGTTTTTTAGCCCAAGATATGGCCATTTGAACATGGCTGGCCGGATTGGTCTAACCCAGATTTCTGGGCAACTACTTTGGTTCTGACAGTTTTGAATCTCTAAATTTGGGTGGCAAATGACTTAGTTATTGGTAGAATTTGAGTTGGTGTTCTTCATGAAAGTTGTAGTGCTCTGTCATACCTTTCCAATGCCATAAAAATCAGGTTATTTGGACCTGTATAACCTAAGTTATGGCCAAATGAACAAATACTATTCATTTGGTCATTTTGGTACAGTGGCAGTACACTACACCCGGGTTTGACCTAATTGTTCACTATGTTAATGTCATTTTATGGGCATGGTTCCTAAATGAAAAATGTGCCATTATGTGTCTATTTTCATTCTCAATTAGCCTCACACCAATTGGGTTGGTAAATTTTTAGTTTTAGTCCCTGAAAGAGACCTAGGTCAAGCTGCCAGAATAGTGACCCTAACCAATCCGAATTGCACTTGGTTTTTACTAATTCAAACATACCACAAATGGTCTCAATTGACTATTTCTCACTTCAATTAGGGTCATTTGAACCAATTGACCATTTTCTTAATTTTTCCCAAATTTTCAAGAGGGTTAAGAACCCTAATTTCACAATTATGAGGTCTAATGCAATTAAAGTGTATATTCATTGTTTACATGCTTAATTCCACCTAATTACCACTTTAACTCCATCAAAATCATTCAATTCAACCTCCACCTAAGGCTGGCCGAATTTCCCTTTGGTCCCCCGACAATTGTTTTTGTTTTTATTTTCTCTAACTCCTAAGTATATATAATCATAAACACATAATTTAAACTAAAAATTGTAAGTTAAACACTAACCTCAAACTTTGAAGTTCAATCTTCAATTTTTCTCCTCTTTTCTTCTTTCTTTCTTGCTAAATCACCTTCTCAAGGGAAGAAAATAAGGTTTTATAAACTAATTATGGGAGAAATTAGGGTTTAATGGGGGATTTGAAGCTTAGTGCAAGCTTTTATAGAGGGTTGCACATGGAGGGCTATGAGAGATGGGGCTGCCGAAATTGTATGGGAGAGAAAATGAGTGATTTGCTTTTAATTCTTATGTATTTGTATTTTATTAAGTCAATTTGACTTAGTCAAAAATTGTAGGAAATTTAAATTGATTTATGATGTCATATACATGAGGTAAGGTGATGTAATATAGTGATTTTTCCTTACTTTTCCTTTTTTTTTTTAATTTTTTAATAGTTCTTTAATTTAATTCTTGACTCTGAAATTTTCGTTTCTCCGATTTTATTGGACAGTTAAGTCAAGAGTAAGCTCTAGGGGTGAATTGACCAAATTGCCCCTCGCCGGTTTGATCTGGTTTGTTAGTTATTCAATATTTTTTCCGGATCTCTGACCTAATTATTTGACCTACTTAACAATTCTTTTCTGTGATTTTCTTTTTTTCACTATGTTCGCAATAGCCCTTAGGACCGCGACGTCACATTTTCCTATTCAAAATTTAGGTTAAGACTAATCTCGCAGTCATTTTTCAGGAAGGTCACCCATCACTGTGACTCCCGACTAATTTAACTTTTTGTGTTTTGTTTTTCTTATTTATGCTTAACTATCTGGCAATTAGTAATTATTTATATTCAGGGTTTATCTAAGTGTCTTAGATGTGATTCTAATCTCTTTAATTATCCGAATCAATATCGATCACTAAAATAATGAAATATAACAGGCTATATGCGTGTTACACCTCGTTTGTGCAAGTTTTCCTTCACAGGTAAGGAGTTAAGAAGCGTACGCCACATGAAGACTTTTAACTTAGGCATCACAGGTAGCTTCCAAGTTTTCTTCCAGATAAGAGGAGGCACTGTTTGAGAGTGACTTGGTCTGGAGTTTTGACTATCATTCAATTAACTCATAAGTATTCTGTAACCAGACTGAACTAAGTAATTACCATTTTTTTCATGATGCCACACTATTGTATCTTCACATCCTATGGGAGCAACAGGAACAAATAAGATACTTTTAGCTTGATTACTATCAAATAAATCATAAACCAAGTCTTCTTTCCAGCTCATAGAATTATGATCAATTAAATCAGCAACCCTGTTCACATTAGAAGGGTAACCAGGTGGTTTTGATATACGGAAGGTAGCAGAAGTCGGGAGCCAAGGATCTTCCCATAAGAAGGTATCGTTCCCATGCCCTATGTTATGGCGGATACCTTCTTTCAACAGTTCTCTACCTGCCAATAGGCTATTCCAAATCCACGAGCTTCTCCAAGTTTTCTTTGCTTCCCAGAAATTAGAGTTAGGAAAGTAAATGCCCTTCACTAGTCTAGCCCAGAGGCTTTGAGGATTTGATAACAGACGCCATCCCTGCTTCGCTAAACAAGCAACATTAAATTTTGTGAAATCCCAAAAACCCATTCCTCCCATATTCTTAGGTTGTGAGGTTCGTTGCCAACTAACCCAATAAACCTTTTTCTCATCTTCTTTCTTTCCCCACCAAAAGGATGAAGCTAGCTTGTTTAGTTGATGACACACTCCCTTTGGAAATTTAAGCCGGAATTGCATTAATGACTGCTTTAGCAAGAACTTCTCTTCCAGCTTGGGAGAGTAATTTCTGTTTCCACATTTGGAGTTTAGCTGCAACCCGAGATTTGATAAACTCTAAAGCTTTTGACTTGGATTTTCCCCAGAAAAAAGGTAGGCCTAGATATTTTTCAGAGCAACTCATTTCCTTCATTTCAAAGAGGGAGAGTATATCCTGCTTGAGAATTACAGGGCTATTCTTGCTAAAGGAGATACTAGATTTGTGATAATTCACTTACTGACCTGAAGCTTCCGAATACTGAGCAATAATAGACTTGATGCAAGCAACTTCTGCTCTTGTAGCTCTTCCAAAAAGTAAGGTGTCATTTGCAAAAGGAACATTCGCAACAGCTGGAGAGTGTCTAGAGACCTTAATCCCTTTTAACTGTCCATCAGATAACTCCTTTGAAATCAAACAAGATAAAGCTTGTGAGACTAGCAAAAATAAGTAAGGGGAGAGGGGATCCCCTTGGCGAAGCCCTCTTGATGGCTGAAAAGGGGGTGAGGGGTTTCCATTTATGATAATGGAGTAGCTGACCGAGGTAACACATTGCATTATTAGATGAATCCAATGAGCATTAAAACCATATTTAGTAAGAACTTTGTGAAGGAAAACCCAATCAACTTGATCATATGCTTTGTAAATATCTAGTTTAATTGCCATAGTGTGCTGCTTGCTTTTTGATGTTATGATATGATGAAACATTTCATGAGCCACAATGATATTATCTTGTATAGCTCTGCCTAGAACAAAAGCTGCTTGATCTTGAGATATAAGACAATTCATAAGAGGTTTGAGCCTGTTAACCATAGTTTTTGAGATCACTTTGTAGATGAAATTGCATAGGCTTATGGGCCTATATTGATTAACAGAAATAAGATGTTTACATTTGGGAATCAACACAACATTAGTTCTATTTATCTCTGTAGCCATAAATCCCCTCTCAAAAAAACTCTTGACAGCCTTACATACATCCTGCCAAATTATATGCCAGCTACTATGATAAAAGAGACCTGAAAGACCATCAGGGCCTGGTGCTTTACTCCCTCCTAAATCAAAAGTTGCTTGCTTAATTTCATCATCAGACACAGGGGACATGAGATGGTCATTCATTTGTTGTGTAACAATGGTGGGCAATAAGCTGGACACTCATCAGCTCTGGAAGTATTGTTGCTAGAGTAAATCTGCTTAAAATGAGATAAGATCTCCTCTCTGATTCCCAGCTCCGCTTCAATCCAGGTCCCGTCACTTTTCTGCAGTCTTGAAATGGAGTTTCTATGTCTTCGTTGGATTGTAGACAAGTGAAAGAATCTAGAGTTACGATCACCTGCTTGAAGCCAACAAACTCGAGATCTTTGGTGCCAGTGAGCCTCGTCTCTCAACCCCAGTTCCTGAAGATGGTTGAGTATTTGAAATTCTGTTTCTTTGTTGTCCGGGTTGTTAACATCTTTGTAGATATCTTCAAGTTGTTTCTGCAGAATTTTCATCTCATTCTGATTCCCAACGAATTGACTTCTATTCTAGCGAGATAGCGCCTGTCTACAAAATGCTAGTTTTTGCACCATAGAATGCAAAGCAGATCCCCTAACTTGCTGATTCCACACTTTCTCAACTATGGAGGTGAACTCATGATGATGGAGCCATTTGGATTCAAATCTGAACAAAAAAAATCTTCTTACAGAACGAAGGTTCAAGACACAAAACTAATGGCCTGTGATCAGAGGCAAAAAGAGCTTCATGGATAATTACAACATTTGGCATTGTCTCTCTCCATTCAACAGTAGCAAGTGCCCTATCAATCTTTTCTTGAATTGCAGTTGCACCAAACTGTTTATTGAACCATGTGAACCTAGGCCCTTTACTCTCAATTTCCAGCAAAGCACAGCTGGCAATGAAGTCCTGGAAATCTCGAGTTTGAGAACTTCAGACTTGACTGCCACCTTCTTTTTCGTCTGGATGCAGAATGGCATTGAGGTCGCCAATACAGAGCCAAGGATCTGAAAAGTGGCCCTGTAAGTTTTTAATAATCCTCCATAGATCACCTCTATCTCCACGATTTGGGCAGCCATAGATAAAAGTTGTATGCCATTGTAAATTTCTGTTCATAAAAGAAACTTCGGCATCTATAAAATGAGTAGAACTGTCATTGATTAATATTTTTACCTCATCTGTCCACCACAACGCTAATCCACCAGCTTTACCCAGCGGCTCAACATAATAAGCTGCAGTAAATCCCAATTTTCTTCTTATAGTTTCCATGTACCGTTTCTTATTTTTAGTCTCCATAAGGTACAGAATGGAGGGGCTATGTTTTTTATTGAGCTCCCTCAGAGCTCGAACCACCTGGGGCTGCCCACACCCCTGGCAGTTCCAGGATATGATGCTCATGGCGATCTTGGTGGCTTTAGGCTAGCCACCGAAACCTCAGAATTATGATTCAATCTATTCTCAGCAATCCTTTCTACTTGAATACCCTATCTTGTCCCTGGATAAGAGGAGAAGCATCTGTTTGAAGAATTTCCTTCCCAGCCTTATCTTTAGTTCTATCTGACTTGGATTCTCTAGCTCTGCGTTTCCACTTCCTTATGGCATTAGTAATCGAGCCAGATTGCAAATAGATTGAAGATCTCTCATTTGCTTGTTCTCCTTCATACTCAGTTTCATTTCCCTGCAATTTTCTTCTCACTTCTCTGGAAGTTTTAATGACTGGTTCAACCTTACTAGTCGAGGAGAGCTCAAGTTTCTTCCATCCCATCATTTTTTTTTATTTCAGTAGGAGATGGACCCGAAATAATGGTTTCCGGCTTTTTGAGACTACAAGCAAGGTGAACTAACAAATCAAAAGGACAGGCTTCAAATGCTTTGCTCCAGCCTGTTGCGTTTGCTAATTGAGGTTTTAATTACGTGTGCCCGTGCGTGCGCCGGGCCACAGACTGGTACAGCTTCGTGGCCTCCTCGTGGTTAGATCCTCTCAATCTCACAATGTTGGGCGAGCTGCGCATGCCTGTTAATTAATTATATTTTAAATAAAATAAATTATTATTAAATTAATTTTAAATTAAAAATTTTTTATTTAATTTAAATAAATTTTTATTTATTATAATAATAAAATTTTAATTAATTTATGATATAATTAATTAAAATATCTATTTAATTTTTTAAATAGTTTTCATTATTATTTCATTTAAAATATAATAAAAATACTTTATTCAAAAAATAATTTAAATTTTATAAATTTTTTATATTTTATCATATAATTTATGTAAATTAATATTTAATTTTTACAAATTATAAAAAAATACATTAAATTAATAAGAAAATAATATTACTTTAAAAATATATAAATATAATATTTTTTGTTATTAATATAATAAAAAAAATTAAATTACTAATAATGAATTAATTTTAATAATGATAAAAATATATAACATTATTATTAATTAAACTAATATTATATTATATTATTTTTTAAAAACGTTATAAGTGTAAATTTTTTTTATTAATCTGATATATTTTTATAAAATAATTCTTTGACAAAAATTATTATCACTTTATATAAATTTATAGTATAAAATAAATATATTTCATAAAAATTAAAATTTTAAAATATTATCTTTTTATTAATATAATAAATATGAAAATTACATACTATTTTTTAAAAAATAGATTCTATAATTTCAACATTGTAATTTTAATTATTTTTAATTCTCTTTATTTATAGCTAAATTTTTTATTTAATCATATTTGTAATTTACATTTGAAATTCTACTTTTATATAAAAAATATAGTTGAGAGATAATTTATGCATAAAAATATAAATATTTAATTAAAATTTTCAAAAAATTTTATTGAAAATTAATGATAATAAAATATGGATAATCAAAATATTAGTTATCATTACATTCGATATTTAATTATAATGAAATAAATTCAAAAGTTTAAAAAATATTAAATAAGAAATTTATAAAATATTTATAATTAAATAAATAATAAATATATTTAAATAAATTAATTAATTTTGAGAATGATAACTAATAACTTTTGAAAAAAATAATAAAATAATAGTGTAAATAAAAAAAAATTTAAAGCATTTAGATGAAATGAAAATATTTGGTGAAAAAATAGCATTTGATATGTATTAAATATCTCATATGACATACTATATATAGACAAATAAAAGAAAACTATTTAAATAAAAAATTAATTTATAATTAAATATTATTTAATTAAAAAACAATAAGAAACATTCAAATTCAATTTTTATAAGAGTAAAATATTTTTTACTTACTTAGTCATTTCAATTAAATCATCATAAGTTGTCTATAATAATAATAATAATAATAATAATAATAAGTGAAATAAAAAGAATATTAAATTATTAACATAAAAAATAATACATCTAATTATAAATAAGTCAAATTTTTATGTTTTATTTTTATAATTTTTTATGTAAACTACACATTTTGTCTCTCAAATTTTTTGATAAAGATTTCATAATAAAAATAATAGAAAATATAACAATGTAATAAAAATATTTATTAAAGATATAAAATAATTTAAAATTGATTAAATTATATGATAGTTGATTATTAAATCACAAATTAATAGTCAATTTTCTTTTAAATAATGGTTTTCAATGATTTATTATTATTATTATTATTATTATTATTATTATTATTATTATTATTATTATTATTATTATTATTAAGAGTAACATATGGTAAATAATATTTTTATATAAATAAATTTATAAAAAAATATAAAAAATTTTTAAATGTTACTTTTAATTGTAAAATGTCTTAATTTTTTAAAAATTAAATTTTAAAAAAATAATAATTTAAATTATAAATATTAAAGTATAATAATAATAATAATTAAAAAAATATAAAAAAAAGTAAATAATAATTAGTATTTATAAAATAATATAAATAATTTTTAAATATTACATTTAATTATAAAATGTCTTAATTTTTAAAAATTAAATTTTAAAGAAAATAATAATTTAAATAATAAATGTTAAGGTAGTATTGTAAATAATAATAATAATTAAAAGAGAAAAATATTAAATAATAATTAATATAAATGAGAGTATTTATGAAATGTGACACATAGTAAACTTTTCAAATAAAGTGTCACGCATCATTTCTTTGAAATACCTCTTTACTTTATATATATATATATATATATATATATATATATATATATATATATATATATATATATATTTATTCTAAAAATTTATATATATATATGGATTCTCTTTCTCTACTCTAAACAATTTTGGGTTAAATTCTCGAAAATATGTAATGCTTATAGGTCATTGTACTACTATCCTCCAAGTTAGTTTAAGTTTACCCCTTCTTTTCTTTCTATCTTCTAACCTAATGTGCTCTACTTGTCTAATTTGAACCTCCGTATGCTTACACTTCACATGATCAAATCACGTTAATCTCTCTTTTTTTCAACTTATTCTCAATTTGCACTACTCCTATCTTTTCTCTAATACTCTCATTACGGACTTTATCTAGTCTAATATAGTCACTCATCCACCTTAATATTCTCATCTCCGCAACTCTTATTTTAAACACATATGACTCTTTCAATGTCAAACACTCACTACCATATAATATGACCAATCGCATGACTATTGAATAAAATTTTTCTTTCCACTTACTGAAAATCTATATATATTTTCGGTGATCTCATAATCTAGGGTGTTAAAATAATGTTTTATTTAAAATTTTAATTTATAATATAAAATTTTATGAATATTAATTTCAATAATATAAAAGTCTATCTTACCTAAGTTATAAAAACTGACTTGACACAATTTTTTACATCAAATAAATAAAATATTATAAAATAATTTATATTTAAAATTTTTCTAATTATTTTTTTCTCTCTCCTTCCATTACTCTTTCAAAAATTTCTCACCATCACAAAATTTTATTTGTGTTTCTCTTTCCCTTGGCTCTCTCTCATTGTCTAGTTCTCTCTCTCTTCGCCTCTTCCTGTCTCCATTCTCTCTCTGCTTCTTTCCCATTTGCTCTTTAACCCATTTGATGAACTTGAAAGAATCAATAATCCATTCGAGAAAGGAAATTTCTGATATTGAATAAAATAGAAAAACAAATAATAAAATTCAACATTTGAGCACAAGAACAAATTTTATAATGAATACCCAAATCAATCCGAATTGCCCAAATACAGATCTAAAAACTTTCATTCGGCTTGCCACCACTACTGTGTAAAAGATTATTGCTCACATATATAGTAGTATTAGCTGATAAAATAACCCTAAACTAATTCGAGAATACTCTTATTTATCATAAAAAAAAGAAAAAAAAAATTCTAAACAGTCATACAGTTGTATTAGGACAAATGAGAAGATCACTAATGGATAGACAGAGTGTTCCTATTATTTAATGATGGAAAACAAGGTCTGCAAGAAAGTGAGAATCAAAATTATTGCAGCAACAATCTGAGAAGCAATTGCCCAAGCAGTACCAAAATAGTTGTGCATATAAGCAGTACGCCATCTAGGCCATCTGCGTTGGCGATATTTATGCACTTCTTTACAGAGCCCCAGATAGTAAAACTTTTTCACATAAGCATCTAGGTAGAGCTTGCTGAAGAACTGGGTTGCATCCTCCGGATTCAGCCAACTATCTATGGTCTCTTTTTTGCAGAGAATTTGAACATCTTTTGTAGTGTTGATGAGGTTATCAAGAACAATGGCGTAACAAGTGATGATAGGAGAGCATTCTGGGGAACACTGCTCGTAGCTGATGAGGTTCCTGAAGATAGTTTCTGTTGTCTCCTGAATCAACAAATTTGGGATTTCAAGAACGCCGTTTGTAAATCTAATGTCCAAGATGCTTGTAGCACCTTCCAGCTTCTTGAATTTGATTCCAGATTCTGCGATTTCAGTTGCAGAAGGAAAGGTTTGCCATTCTGAAGATTCTAAGCTGTCCTTGCACTGAATAATTGGTGCAACTAACCAGTTCCTTAAAAGGTCAAGGATATGCTTACTTTCGGCGAGCTGGTTTGGATCTACAGGAGATGGAGTAGATGAGAACATATTGGCAAAGAATTCGATTGCAAGTTGAACCAGGGGCTTTGTATCATTATCATCGCTGGTCATGTCGAACAAGCAATCAAGCACTAACCAAGGTATTTGATTTTCTAGCAAAATCAAGTCATGATACAGAAATTGAAGCAAGCAAGACATGTTGAATATTGGGTCATCTTGGTCTCGATGCACCATTCCGCCATCT
This sequence comes from Hevea brasiliensis, assembly GCF_030052815.1. NCBI lineage: Eukaryota > Viridiplantae > Streptophyta > Magnoliopsida > Malpighiales > Euphorbiaceae > Hevea > Hevea brasiliensis. The sequence goes on along the minus strand of NC_079510.1, from coordinate 39,019,582 downwards.
TTACGAAAGAGCTCAATAAGGAAGCAACCATCAACAACCAACATTTTCACAAATTCTTCCCGTTTATAAGTTACTTGTCCAGCATAACACAGACGAACCTTGTCTTCAATTTTCATGATTTCTCCGATGAATTCCCTCATTCTTTTCTCCGGATTTTGTGCTCTAGAGATGAGGCCTCGCAAATACTTGAATTTAATTTTCTCAGTACGTTTAAGATTTTCTTGGCCATGGTGTAATGGCCCAATGGCAAACGCATTGGGAACGTAAGCTTTTGTATTATGCCTGGAGAGTATTTTAGGCGTTTCGAAGATGCAACAATTAGGAGACATGTATAAATCATCAGAAACTACATTTTCTAAGAAAGCTGCTATTTCTTCTATATTAATTGCTACATTCTCTGCCATGATAATACCTTACACCTCTGTTTAATCTTCCTTGCTTTTGTCTTTAATCAATCTTACAGGCTCAGTTCTATTCATAGAAGTGGGAAAAGGTATAAGATAACTACATAAAATGTGCAAAAGAAATTCAAGAACTTGCTCTAATGCTGTTTGTGAGATAATGAAGATCTAAAAATCAAATGTGATATTGTTGAATGGTGGAGAGCATGATCATTTAATAGAACTGATACTGTAAATCCAATGTCATTTCAAAAACAATGAAATTAACCCATTTCAGAAGAAACAAAATTCACTTACTTGGCAAGGTCTGTTGCAGTAGAAGACCAAGGGGATGATGTATCCAAGCTGAAGGTAGCAGGAAAGAGTGCTCACTGCAATTCTTTTGGATTACTAGGCAAAGCAGTCATACATCTACAAATGGTAAGCTTGACAACAAATTTAACAAGATGCGAATCCAAAAACTCGAAGGTTGCTTGAATTTTGAGGTTTACTTTATTCTGCCTTCTTGTCATGGTGTAGGCATCTTTTGTTAAGTAGCGTGCATCAACAGCAAAGTGAGCAGCTTTTATCATAATAAAATTAATCAATGGTAAATTTTTTAAAAATAAATTTATTATGTGATAAAGCTATCTATATATTATTAACAATAAATAATGCTAGGTCAGCTATAATGTTCATATTTATTCTCAAAAGAAACTAATTATTTACAATAAATATGTAGAGAAGGTTAACAATAAGTTTATTATTTTATTTTTATTCTTTTTTTATTTGTAGAATATAATTTATAATATTTATTTGACATTAATAATCACATAATAAGAATGACATTCAATTATTATCAACCATTTTCAACCAGTCATCCCTCATCTCACTGATCGTTAAAAAGACAGATCAAAAATATCTACAATTGCAAATAGTCCCTTGTATTAAGAGAATTAAAGAGATTAAGTACACGATTGGTTCATTGTAATTCTAAATTTTAGCAATCACACTCTAAATTGATTTTTTCAATTAATAAATAGAATTTAAAGATAATTTACAATACCTGACTGAAAAAAGGGTTCTGGTTCTGGAGACCTTTATTCCCACTCCAGTTGCCCTTCTCTTGGAGCATAATGGCTTGGCTTATATAGAGAATATAAAGAAGTGCTCAGCACCCAATAAAGCTTTATGGCAAAATTGACTTATCGACAAGAATGAATAAAAGCAAGTTCTCTGCAACACTTCATCCGTTGCTTCGGATGTCAATTGATCTCCAACGTTATATCAGATGCCCCAAACAATATTAACTTCCTACTGGTATACACAAAAAACCTAGCTCTGTGTTTGATGGGATGGTTACATAACGACCAAGTATCTTCATTATCAGTTAAAAAATATGTGGGAAAAAAAAAAAGAAAAGAAAAATATGATCATGGTATCATTGAACATTTTTACTTTTCCTGTAAAATAAAACAAATAAAAATAAAAATAAAAAGAACTAAAGTTTCTCCAATAAGGAAGGCTTCGAAGAAGATAACCATCACATTCTTCTCTAGATTACATTAACCTTGCATTTTCATCTTTCAGCAATAATATACAGCAGGACTAGATAGAGGGACAATTCTTTCCATAGTAGAAATCCTACTTAATTATGATAAATAAGGCCTGCAAACAGTGAGAATCAAGAAGGTATCAGCCACAACTTGAGAATCAATCAACAAGGTATCGCCATCTCATCCATTGTCAGTGGCAATATTCACTCACCTTCAGGTCTTCTTCACATAGGCATCATGGATAGTGGATAACCATCATTTACCTTTTTATTTAGAAGAACAAAAAAGCAGCTTCAGGAGCTAGGATTGCAAAAACTTATATTAATTATATCTCTCTCGACAACATTATCCAAATATGCCCCTCTACACAGATATATAATCAAAAGGGAGAAGGAATGAGGTCTACACATGCCTATTTATTTCATGATGGTAAACAATGTCTGCAGCAGGGCCAAAATGAAGAGGAAGCCTGCAACAACCTGTGAGATGATCGCCCATGGAGTGGTGAATTCATTGCGATAAATTGCCCGCAACCTAGGCCAGCTGCGTTTGCAATACTCATTCACTTGCTCGCTAAGCTCAAGATAGTAGTAATCCTTGACATAAGCACCAGGGTAGATTGCCTTATTGAAGAAATTGGTGACATCCTCAGGATTCATCCAGTTATCAAAGATTCCAGCCTCACGGAGTAAATTGAAGTCCATGGCAGTGTTGATGAGGCATCCCATAAGTGTCACATAAGAAGTGATTCCATGGGGGCAGTTGGTCAAACACTGCTCCAAGCAGACTAAATTCCGAAAGATATCTTCGGTCCCTTGTCGAAATTCAAGACATGGGATTTCCAAATAGCCATTTTGAAATGTTACCTGCAAAATGCTCTTAGCCTCTAATTTTCTTTTGATTTTGACTCCAGCTTTCCGAAGAACTGTTGCAGGAGGAATGGGTTTCCATCCCCCATTTGTTTCTATGTCATCTACTTGCACAACTGTATTTTGCCCTTTTGCTTCTTCAATTGGAAAAACCAGCCATAACCTTAAGAGATCAAGAATATGCTTGGGCTGTTGGCTGGGTGGATTTCCCCCAGTTGGCACAAATGCACTTGGGAAAATTCGTTTAAGAAGTGCACTAACATGCCAAATAAGTGGCTTTCCATTGTTCCCACATGTCCTAACAAAAATATCTTCAAGCACAAACCAAGGTATTTGGTTTTCTAGCAATATCAAGTCATGGTATAGAAAATGGAGCATATAAGAGAAAACCGGGTCATCAGGATCCCTACGGTTCTGATCCTGGAACTTAAGGAGCAATTCGATGATAAAGCAACCATCAAGTAAAAGATCACAACCATCATAACCCTGATCCACATGGCTGGAATAACACTCCTGAACCTTCTTCCCATTAACCTTAACTGAGAACAATTCAGCTTTAGACAACTCCAACTGCTTCCATGTAGCCAGTGGGTTCCTGTCTTTAGAAATGAGGTCTCGCAGATACCGTGTTTTCAATTTATCATAGGCACGCAGTTTTGGATTGCTGTAATGCCAGGGCCCAATTGAGAATGTTATGGGAACATAGGAGTTTTCATTTTGGCTACGAGGAATGTCAGGGATTTTGAAGATGCATCCTGTCATTGATGTTGACAAATCTAGGCTCATGAAATTTTCAATATCCCTGGAGTTCACATCAGTGTTGACCAAGCGCAAGATGCGATTTCGATACGTGTTGTCAATTGTAATTTCCATATAAGCACAATTGTTTAAAAACAATTAAAAGATAATAATTATAAAACCTAAAAAGTGTGAAATAAACGACAATCAATTTCCCAATTCCTATCCCTAATCCGAATGTACACTCTAATTTTTCTTTGAGTTGGTCCTTTTTCTTAAACTAATCAGTAATGACCATCAAGATCAAAATTTTGAAAGAAACAAATATCGCAAATCAAGTAGAAAAACATGTAAGTAGATACATAGAGAAAATTTTCTTTTCATATCAAGCATTTCAAATTTTTTAACTAACAGCCACAAATGTAACTGTAAATTCTAGAGAGAGAAGTAAAAAAAAAAATGCAACTATGCTTACAACTTCTGATTTTGGTGGTCAAGCCTAGGTAGATATGACTTCAAGTCTGCAATAAAAATTAATAATTTAAAGCTGTTAAATGTAATTTTGAACAGAGATGAAAATTTTTATTTCATAAACAACACCCATTGCAGAAACAAGTTGCAAACCATAAATTTGCAAGTACTAAAGCTATTGATGGATACAAAAGCTATTGATGGACTTCGATCTGAAGCATTGATGAACCTCCCTAAAGAAAAGAGAAAGAAGATTTTGGGTTAATTGGGTGCATGAAGAGCATCGCAAAAAGAGGTATAAATAGGTTGATGGATATGCAGAACGTGTGAAGCAGCGTGTTGTGACTTGACCAAGCAGTGGCGAAGGAGGGAGGTTATTTCGCAAATAATAGATGGGAAGCTTCCAGGCTTTTACATCATGGATGGGGCATGCAGAAGGAAGGAATCAACGAAGAAAGGACCTTTTTTGGACCTTTTACAGTAGAATAAGGAGTCAACGATCAAAGGATCAGCATCCAAAAAAATGTACACTCGAATACTTCATTGTGAGCAGAGATAGACTATTGAGGCAGTAAATTAAACCCCTTAAACCATAAATAATAAATTGATCCCCTAAACAAAGACAGAGAAGCAATTCTAAATTTGTTGAGAGAGAAAAATCCCTAGGAGACTCATTAGCGAAGAAGAAGAGACAAGAAAAAACCTATAGATTGGCGTGTTAAAGCAGATAACGTCTTAGATTAAGCAAATTGAACTCAAGTTTCCATTAATTGGGTTGGGCAAGTAATGGACATACCTCATGCTCAGCTCACGAAACGCCTCGCAGTTTCAGATCCTATTTTGCTGATTTTTGCTGTACAGTGATCAGCCTCGCAGTCTCAGATCCTTTTTATTCATTGGATTCAAATACGGAAATTATAATTTTAAAAATAATTTTAATATTATTAAATTAAAAATATTAACAAATAAAATTTTTTATCAATAATTTAGAATATATTAAATTTTTTATTTTTTATTTTTTGTACTTCAAAAATTCACAGAAGGGATTCACTTGGTGATTTGAATTTCTCACTTCCAACATTATGAGTCATATGATCAATTACTATTATAATTATTTACAATGGAAGTTTTCGGTCGCCATAAAAAGATGCTACTTAATTATGGTAAATAAGGTCTGCAAAACGGTGAGAATCAGGAAGGTGGCAGCCACAATTTGAGAAGCAATAGCCCATGGGGTCCCAAAATAGTTCCTCATAAACATAGCTCGCCATCTGGGCCACCTCCGATGGCAATACTCATTCACTTTCTCGCAGAGATCCAAGTAGTAGTACTTCTTCACATAGGCATCATGGTAAAGCTTGTTGAAGAACTGGGTTGCATCCTCTGGATTCAACCAATTATCGATAATCCCATTATCTGTGAGAATATCCATGTCTTTGGCTGTGTTGATGAGGTTGTCTAGGAGTATGGCATATGAGGTGATTCTTGTTGAGCATTTAGGACAACACTGCTCATAGCTAATCAGGTTTCGAATGATAACTTCTGTTGTCTCCTGAATTAGCAGCGATGGGATTTCCAGGACACCGTCGGTGAATTTTATATCCAGGATGCTTTTTGCCTTTCCCATTCTGAACTTGATGCCAGCTTCTACAAGATTTGTTGCAGAAGGAATAGGTTGCCATCCGAGCTTTCCATCTTCTGCTTTTCCAGAGGACAAAACCAACCAATTTCTTAGGAGATCAAGTATATGCTGTTGTTCATGGAAAGGTTGAACTATTGGAGGTGGTGTGAATGAAAAAATGTTGTGGAAGAATTTAAGGGCAAGCTGAGTAAGGGACTTGCTTCCAGGTTCCTTGGTCATGTTGAACAATTTTTCAAGCACAAGCCAAGGTATTTGGTTTTCTAGCAAGATCAAGTCATGGTGCAGAAACTGAAGCATACAAGACATATTAAAAATTGGGTCATCATCTTCCCTACGCATCTCATCGTCATCCTTTCGGAACAGTTCAATGATGAAGCAACCGTCGAGTACCAAAATCTTGACGAACTCATCAGGTTTGACATCTACAGGTCCGGCATAACAGGCACGAGCATCTTTCTCAATTTCCCAGATGGCTCTGACGAACTCCTTCAACATCGTCTCACTGCATGGTGCTTTGGAGAGGAGGCCATGTAGATACTTGAGCTTAACTTTCTCTGTGGGTTTCAGCTTTGGTTTGTAATGGTTCCAGGGCCCGATTGAAAATGCATTGGGAACATATGCCTTCTCATTGTGCCTTTGGAGTATGTGGGGGATTCTGAAGATGCAGCACTTATCAGACATTGTTAAATTTTGGGACATCATCTCTTTAAAGGAAGAGGCCAATGAATCAATATTAATTGTAATGTGATTTCCTCCTGTTGAAGAGGAAGCTGTATTATGATATTTTCCACCCTCTCCCATCAAACCTGTTGAGAAGGAAAAGAATGATAGAGCACAAGATAGAGATATCTTATTTGTTAAAAATGGGCTTAATCGAAAGCTTATTGGTTCAACCTATAAATAAGAATGGGTTTTAATATGAATAACATGAAAACTTTACCTAATGAATTCAAGACTTTTATTGGCACAAATATACAAGTCTCACTTATGTTAATCTCGATATATATATATATATATATATATATATATATAACCAATCCTGTCTAGGTAAAAATATGGAGCATTACCTTCGTTACATTATCTAACTTGCAATTGCAGGTTCTTGTCGCTTTATCCAAAGCCCTAGCTCATCATTAACAACTACAAACTATTCATTCTGCATAGAAGAGGAAGCAAAGTATGCGGCAGAAAACAGCTAGTTGAGGCCCTTGTGGCAATATATATATATATATAACCAATCCTGTCTAGGTAAAAATATGGAGCATTACCTTCGTTACATTATCTAACTTGCAATTGCAGGTTCTTGTCGCTTTATCCAAAGCCCTAGCTCATCATTAACAACTACAAACTATTCATTCTGCATAGAAGAGGAAGCAAAGTATGCGGCAGAAAACAGCTAGTTGAGGCCCTTGTGGCAAGTAATAGAGAAAGTTTGAAGAGAGCACACGTACCAAGCAATAAAATTAATTTTTATTAGACATCAAACAATTCCTCTTTGGAGGGAAGCCTTAAAGGAAAGCTTGCTTCACTGCAAAAATGGCTATTGGTTGTCCCACACCTATAATGCAATGCAATGGGACATGGCATCGAAGTTCAATATATAAGTACAATCTGATGAGTAATAAATCATCGTTTTTGTTAAATATCATATTCTTTCCTTTGGTTGCATTTCTCTCTTTGTTTGGAACAGATTTCACGAGAATTTATCCCTTGCTTGCTCCTTTCTAGCAGAAAAAAGAGAGAATGAATTCAAGCCCTGTGCTTCTTTTTATTCAATTGTTTAATCAGGAGAAGCTCTTTGTTTTCAATTTCTTAATCATATATCCTTTTCCTTTGAAAGAAGAAAACTAGGACTCCTGTGTTTCAAATAAAATATTTTTTCGCATTTTAATAAGAGAACCACGTAAACATGTACTTGTTAGCTAGGAATGAATTTCACTTCAAAACACTATATAATGATTAATCTAATTCCCATCAGAAACCTCCAACTCACATTCTTGGTTAGAATAAGAATCACCACTTGAACAAGCAGCCATTTTCACATCAACTAGGAAGGCTAACAGTGCTACGAGTAGCAGAAAAGGTCACTATTTCTTCTGTGGATTACAGCTAATTAGGTTTGTTCTTTCCTTGCATGGAACTTGCTTTTTGGAAACCTAGCATGTGAACGAACTTAAGGCAACTTCAAATGCCATGTCACATGTCACGTTCAACTATATTGAGAACTCTTTTAAAATATATCACTGTACACTCAAAAAAATCATCTTACATATAACCAAAAAGACAAAAAGAAAGAACATCTTACATCAACTTGAGCACAGAAAACAGATTGTTGTGAAATGGATCTGATATGTGCTCGAGAAGATTCTGAACTGGACCTTTACCAGTCAAAGCTGCTTGCGCATAAAAGCCTAACCATGCAACCATTGCTAAGCGCCCATTTTTAATTTCTTTCACCTTCAGCTCCTCAAAAGCTACTGGATCGCTGGAGAGGCTCAAGGGATCAAAAAGTGCCCCTCCTGGATAATTGATATCACCTGGCAAGTAAATTCCCAAAGGCTCCAATGCCTGAATCCCGCAATATCTTGCATATTCTGGTCCAACCTGTTTATAAAACGCTGGGCTTCTAAGATCATAACTATATACAGTTACAAAAGGGCATATGATATCTCGTTCCTAATTGATTATACATCATATTTTACCAGTAAATTAACTGTCAATAGGCATATGCTTTGTTTCAAGTTTCTGTCTCACCAGACTTCACATCCAGAAAGCACTGCTAGTCGCCAAGTTACTCATAGGCAACTTGGTCTCGTATCTTTTAAATGAAGGCCAAAAATTAAAAGTTTTTGTGCAAAGTCAATTTGCAATTATTATAAATATCTGCAAGGGATGAGAAAGGACTGAGTACTCTTTGAATACATTAACAAACAAATGGAGAGAGAGAAGAGAGAGGAAGGGAGGGAGGGACAAAAAGAGCACAACTGTAATATGCAGGATGAAAATCTGTATGAGAAAAATTGAATGCTAGCTATAAACTCCATTATATGAACTACTGATGGATACGCCAGTATCCTCTTTCATCAAGGATTGTGGGGAGGGGGATCAGGGGATGGTGAGGGATGGATTGGATACTGTAAGCCAAATGAATTCAAGGAAGTGGACAAAAGGAACAAGGCCTATGAGTGAGCCCTTCGTTCAGCCAAATAAACATGACCAAGCTCATTTAAGCATGGTAGAGCTTGTGCATGGTCCAAATTCTTTTAGATAAAATCTCTGAATGGTAAACAGAATCATATAACGTAGAAAGTAAAAGGCAAGAACTACATGGATGTAAAATTTATAGGTGGCCAGAAAATAGAAAAGCAGGATAGAGGTGTTACCATTAAGAGGGCTTGGCAAATAGCAATGACAAACACTCCTTGGCTTCCAGCTAAGTGGAGTCCAGGGATGCCAAGGTAGTCCAATGTATCTCCCTGATAACAAATTGAAGAAACAAGAAGAAAAGAGTTCAATAAGTGATACTGTTCTTAAACTAGGCAAATCCATGCTACAAAATAGAATGCAAGAATTAGAAGGCTATGGTGTCCAAAACTTCCAGCACAAAAATTGAGTAGAGTCAGGATATGGCAAATTAGGAAAATCCATAACCCAAATATGCATGGAGAATTATTAATTTACTGAGACTAAAGATACTAGCCTTAAGCTTTGAATAGCCAACTCGCCACCAGACAGGTTCAATGAAGTGAAAGGCGCCTGATATATCCAGTAATTCTGGAACCAGAGCACCAAGGGCAGCAAGCATAGCCCAACGAGCATGAAGTATTTCAAAACTACAGAAAATGGAGATCAAATTCAGGATCCATAATTCAATCATTGAGAAAAAAAAATCTCATTTAATGTTATTATAAATCCTCAAATGATATGATCGACTTGGCACTGCATTGTGCCAACTCAAGTCATCCTGGACACTGTAAAAACACTTAGAAGACATTTAAGCCTTGATAGGTTTCAGCAAAGAGTTCAGCAACAAGGAATAGAAACAAAGCCACATCATTAAAACATTTATAACATTGCAGATAGCAATATTTCAATGATTGATCAAGGTAATCAAGTTATTACTATTCAGAATACCACCACACTTCATGATGTCTTACCATTATCATGTTACAAATTTTAACTTCCTTTGTATTATTGACATTGGCTGGGAAGATCATGCTAAGCATGCATAAATAAAGAAGAAACAAAGTTTTAAACATACTTAAAGTATCTCTGAAAAGCCACAGAATCCTTGCTCAGACCTGCAACATCAAAGCCATAATCCCCAGGTAGTTCTCCAGTAAGATATGCAGGGTAGTCATATGGAATAGGACCAAGCCAGCGAGGACGCTCTTCTCCATACCACAAGCTACAAATTTAGAGAATTCTTATATCACATACAGATATGAAAAAGTAATAAGCAACAATATATAACTGTGACATCTGTCTGTTCTCAAAGATGTAGTGGGTTAATTTAGTTGAATGTCGAATTCAACAACACTAGTTGCGTATCAAATTTGAAGGTGGATACAGACTGAGACTCCTATGAAAGAATTAGGTAGGTATACACTTAGTCATTGATTCTTTATACTGCTCATAAATAGAGATTTTTTTTCCCAAAAGAAAAAAAGATAAACATGTATCAATTAATAGCACTCAAAAATTTCTGCATGATATCCTTTAAAATAGTTACTAAACCATTGGTGATCATAAGAAAAGGGTATGCTCTATGGTTACATGATTTTATTACAAATTAAATTACTTTGCAACGGAAAATAATATGATTTAACAAAATTTTGCAGTTCATCTCATGTGATTTTTGTAAACTGATACTTTTTTTTTTTTGTAAAATTATTAATTACAAAAAATTTATTAACTTAACGGAAAAAATAGAGTTTCTTAACATAAAAAAAAAAAAATACATATAATACTTTCTTAAAAATCCAATAGATAAATTATATGTAACAAATCCTATTAAAAAATTATTAAAACAAATTACCCATTCATTATAGCAAATTGCATTAAACTAAAATAATTAATCATGTTACATACAGTCTTTGTAACCATTATTTTTTCCGTTAACCTAATAAATATTTCATAATTAACAACCTTAAAAATGTATCAATTTACAAAAATCACACGATATGAATTGCAAAATTTTGTTAAATCATCTAATTTTCTATAACAAAGCAACTATAGAATACATCTAAGAAAAGATACAAGAGAGATATAACTTTCGCAACACAAGCACAACTTTCCGTAAAGTGTATTATGAACTGAAATTACAGATTGTCAAAATCTAAATAGTTCAGCCCCTTTTTTTATTGGAGAAAAAGAAAAAACTTGGTGCTTATCATGCTTACATTTGCATATAAAGCTTAACCCAGCACAACAAACTACCAAAGGGCTCAAGGCTTAAGCAATCTTTTGAGCAGGTGACTGAACTTTACATGCAAGATTGGTCAGTTAATTCCCTCCAGGAAGTACAATCTCCATTACATGGAATCCAAATAGAAAAATTGGAATTTCATCTTTGAGAAAGGAAAACCTATGTTGTCAGCTGGGTTTGCTTATATTCAAATGGATTCTGTATGAAGTGGCAAAAATGCCCTCCGAATTATGAAACTGGAAGTAACTACTAACAAGTAATGACAACAGCTTAAACCATTCATCTTCCAATAAATTTGAACAATTCTTTTGATCATCCTATCATCTAATTGCAATCGTGCAAAAACCAACTTTGCAGTTTCATAACTGCAGAAATCAAAACAAAAGCAAAATGCTACCCCAAAATTACCTCTCTTTACGGGCTTTTGCGGCTAAAGCCTGGAAATTGGAAGATTCCTGGATTGCAACTTTCTTCTTCTCCTCCATTCGACGCTGAAGCGACTCACCCAGGGGGCTATTGGCAATGGCTTTCACCGCCGTGAAAGGAATCGCCGAGAACACAAGAACTCCAGCAAGCTTCCAGCATGAAATTAAAATATAAAGTTGTAAGTAATCAACAACTCCAGAGACATAGACGAGAAAAATATAATTGAAAATACCTCTTGCCATGATGCTTTGCAGGGTGATGAAGAGTCGCTGGTGACTCTTTTGAAGAGAATTTTTTGAGGTTTTGGGGCCAAGAACTTCGAGCGTTGCGCGAAGAAAGTTGAAGAAGAAGATGAGATAGAAGAAATTGAAGCATGTGGCTGGAGCAGCAGAGCCATTTCTGATAGCACTGGAAACTTTGCAGGTTAATTTTATTTTTCATTAAGTAACATTTATTTTATTAATAACTATTATAGTTTAATTTAATAATAAAAGTAAATATAGAAGATATTACGATTTAGATAATTAATCTAATAATTTGCATTTCTACTTTTCTTTTCTTCAAGTTTTTGCCTTTCCGAAACCATTTTTTTTCCTTCCTCGTCTCATTTTCACCTCATCCAAACATTAAGAAGGAAATAAGATTATAATAATATTTCAACATTTTCCTTTCCTCTCAATTGCAATCCTCCAATATGTTAATATTCTCTCAATCTCAATCCTCTCATTTTCATCCCCCTCCCTACTTTTCTTTTTCCCAAACAAATTAACTTATCTTGCATGTACTTTTGTGGGCTTCTTGTGTTCCAGAAGGATTCCATTCGGCCATCATTAGATTTAGGCTTAATTTTATCAGTTGTCGTTGAACTTATTTAGCTAGCCAATGACATGTTGGTTTGATGGCTATCACAAAGGTGTCTGAGGGAAGATTATAGAATTTTCTTAGTGGAATATATAAAATTAGCGTTCATTGTAAAAAAGATAAATAAAAGAGATGATAGAGAATAAAATGAAAAAATATTAATATAAATTTATTTTTATTAAAATAAATTAAGATTTTCAATTAAAATACCACTCAGCATATATTTTGAGAAATTGATTAAGGGCCTGTTTGGATTAACTGTTGAATACAACAGATAGCTATTAGCTGATAGCTGTTACTGTTATAACTGTTAGCCGATAGCCGATAACTGATAGCTGTTTTATATTAAGAGTCTGTTTGAATTAACTGTTGAATACAACTGATAGCTATTAGCTGATAGTTGATAGTTGATAATTGATAACTGATGATAGCTGTTTTATATTAAGTGTTTGGTAAAATTATATTTAGTTGTTGCTGTTAATATGTGAAATGACTAATAAGGGTATATATCATATAATTTATTTTATTATTTAAATAAATATAAAATTATAAATTTATTACATTATATTATTTATTTTATTATTAAATTAAATATATAATTATTAAATTAATATATTATATTATTTAAATAAATATAATTATTAATCTTTTATATTATATCATTTATTTTATTATTGAAATAAGAAAATAATTATTTTTTAAGATAGTTAAATAATTTTAAAAATATAAATAAAATAATAAAATAATTATTATTGTTAATAGAAAATTTTATAATTAATTTTAAGTTTTTGGATATAAATAAATATTTTATATTTTATGTTATTAATAAAAAATATTTTAATAAAGTTGAAATACGTTAATTAAAATATTAAAATTATAAATAAAAAAATAAAAATATTAATAATATTAATTTTCAAGTTAAATAAAAAAGGATAATATGGTCAAAATAAAAAATAAAACCAGATTAGCTATCAGCTGATGAGAAACAGCTCTAAAAATAGAGCTGATACAAACGCAATTGATGGATTATCATATCGCCCATCGCCTATCATTTCTATTTTTTAAACTCACAAACACTACAATTTATTGTTTGGTGTCATCACCTATCACCGCACTCCAACAGGTAAACCAAACACCCTCTAAATAATTTTAAAAGTTTCTTAGTTTTTCTTAATGTCTAGTTTTGGAGTGTTAATGTCTTTCCTTGAGATGAGCTTTTGTTGGGTATCAATGGGTAGCTCTGCATGTTGAAGCATTTAACTAGCAATTAGAGGCGGGTCTTGTTTCTGATCACCTTTGTCAAGCTCTTCCCAGTTCATCCAGCATGGCTTTAGTCCTAATTTTCTTCTAATGTTGCTGCTTATCCTCGGTTTCCATAGGCTTGCAAGTATTGAGCAAGTTGAGGTTTCTTCCTTGCATGGTTGAGATTCAAGCTTGAAGATAATGTAGAGTCTGAGATTATATGATTGGGTTCCTCTTTAGTTTAGTATTTCTTAGATTTTATCCAAGATTCGGGTTATTTTTATGTAGCAATCCATATTTTAAATGGGTTTGCGTCTTGAAATCATGTTTCAATTAGTGAAATATATATATATTCCGATAAAACAAAATTATTAAATTTAAAATAAATAAATAAAAATAGGGTTTTCAGAAATGGAATGACAATGGAACGATAAGGGATACAGGTGAAATTAAGCCGCAGACTTCTGGTGGTCACGATTCACCGTTTATAATCCACGAAATGCCATGTGGCATCGGCTCATTGGACAGCTATTACAGCATTAGTCTAAAGGACGTGGCAAAATGTTACGCAGATTTTACGTAAAGAGTGTGGCTTATGTGGTTAACGTTGTCGAGAAAATTCAAAAAAAGCTTTGACCGAAATTCTCAAATCCACGTGTCATGTTTCTAACCGACCAACCACCCGCGTCTTGTGGACGGCTTGAGTACTTAAAAAAATGGTTTTTTCCCTTTTGATTTGACAAAGAGCGGTAATCACATGGAACGAGGTCTATGATATCGTTCGCTAACGTACAAATTAACACATTCCTAACAGATGTGACAACCAATCAAACTCTTTGAAAGCCGGCTAGGACCCGCCACTTGGCGACATTCAAAAACAGTGGTATTAGCGTAATTTGAAGCTTAACCAGTGGGATTTACAGATCATGCTCGTCCCATCTCTTAAAACCTCACTTTTTGCCTTTCTCCTAGAGGCTACAGCTCCTCTTTCCATCACTAAGCCATTCTCTTCTTTTGCTGCCGCCACCATGGCTGGACTGAGCCGACTGGGATTAGCCACAGCGTCCCCTGCTCTCCACCGCCTCGGAATGCTTGCTAGCACCCGTGCTTATGGATCGGCTGCTGCGGTTCAATACGACTATGATTACGACTTCGACGACGATCATTCGGTGGAAGTAGGAAGCAGAAAGCTGAATCGGGATTCGTGCGTGCCGGAGCCGAGGCTAGACTCCGCGGCGTCGTCGGACTGGGGGCGAGGAGTGCAGTGGGTGTTGATAGGGGACCCAGGAGCTCAAAAACACGTGTACGCAGAAAAGCTTTCGAAGCTTCTACAAGTTCCTCACATTTCCATGGGTACCCTCCTTCGGCAAGAGCTTAACCCTAGCTCTTCTCTCTACAAACAGGTGCCTCTTTTGGGTTATTGTTTGCGCTTCAAGTTATGAATTTTATGTTGCTTAATCGATGAAGTTTGAACATTTGAATTGGGTGCCGAAAAGATTCTTATGGTTCAATACTAGTTTAAATTTAGGCAAATTAATATCAAATAATGTTGATCTATATTGAATTTTATTTTATTTGCCCAAATTTAGATTGCAAATGCTGTGAATGGAGGCAATCTGGTACCAGAAGAAATAATTTTTGGGTTGCTGTCCAAGAGGCTTGAAGAAGGTTACTGCAGAGGCGAAACTGGCTTCATTTTGGATGGCATTCCTCGAACAAGAATTCAAGCTGTATGTCTCAATGTTAATGCATATGCATTTATTGTTCCTCTTCGTGATTATAGATTTGTATGTTTTGATCATTACAATTGGAACAGTAGTAAAGCTCAGTAGTTGCATTGTACTTATGTTTTCTGTACATTATTAACATTCGTGGATTTTTTCCCCCCTTTTGCAGGAAATTCTTGATCAAATTGCTGATATTGATCTAGTTGTGAATTTTAAATGTACTAAAGACAACTTGGTGAAGAGGGATTTTCTTACCTTTGACTCTATGTCCTCTGTGACTGATGCTGGAAGTGCCTTGAAGGAAAAGTTCCGTATATATGCAGAACAGGTATTATATATTATCTTGTTTTATAGTATAATTTAAAACCCGAGGTATGATGATTGATATGTTATTATCAAATTGTTCCGAGTATCTTGTTGCAGAAATGCTTGTTAATATTGTAAACTATGGCATCCTTCTCTTTATATATAATTGTTGTATTTTCCACCTGTAATAGAAAATTGCTTTATAATGATGTATTTTTACAGATTTTAAAGATCTTGTATTTTATATTCTTCGGAGATTTTCCTGATCTAACTCATGTGACTTAGTGGGTGTTAACTTTCAAATGCTTGTCTGTGACATCCCTGAGTTCCTTGTTACTTGTTAGTTATTTTTCTTGGATTAAGATTGTAGGTGAGATGAATTATGTCATTTGAAAGGATAGCCACTTCAGCTACTTCCTCGTTTTCCCCCTTCTCTGTGGTTCAATAACGACTGTATCATGTCTGCTGCCTTTTATGATAAAAATTGAAGCTCACGAGTTAATGAAAAAGGGTGAATGAAATTTGAAATTTTGCTGGTGTGATTTTTTTTCTTCTCTTCAGGGTAAGGCATTGGAAGATTACTATAGGAAACAAACGAAACTGGTTGACTTTCAAGTGGCAGGTGCACCTGGAGAAACTTGGCAAGGCTTGTTGGCCACATTACACCTCAAGCATTTGGGTGCTGTTAATTCTTCACAGAAACTGACTGCTTGAGATGTTTTGCGATCTAAATTGGTTCAAGTCTGCCATAGTTCCATTCACATGCAAGTGTAGTAGTAAATATGTACATCATGGGCACAATGAGTTGTGTCTACTTTTGGTCTTTATGAGTTATAGGTTATTAGATAGTGCAATTTTGAGGCTGTATTCGTACGGTAATTTTGGCGAGAGATAAAAAGCAAAGAAACACTGGCATGTAAGACTGTTATACAACACAAGCGTGTTATGTTTCCACTAATCAGTTTCTTTATTGTTTCTTTTTGTTGCTTTATGGCTTATAAATTGTGGATTTGCTCTCTGTTTTCCCACTTCATGATCCTTGGCTCTAACTAGCTCTTGTGTTTTTTCCTCTTCCCTTGTCAAATTTCTTACATTAAGGTTTTTAGTTCTACAACCTCAAGTTTGTAATTTTGGCTTGTGGTTTTTGAGTTCAACCAGTCCCTCACTTGGAGCTGCAAAGTTGTAAACTGGAATATTTGGCGGCCAATGTAAGTGAGAAGCATATATTTCTTATTATTGTCATCGGCATATTTTTTTAAGCATAATTTGTGTGGTTTCTTTTTCTTGTTTCTTGTTAGATATTTGGTAAATTGAAGGGAGCAATGCAATGTGGTTGTGATTGGTTACATTAATAGTAGCTTCCATTCCTATCTTTGGCTACACAAAACATAATGTATGAGCACTTAATCAATTTAATATTAGTTACATTTTTCAACTTTAACCAGTGCCAACTGCTGCCGCTACTATGTTGGTTGTGGTCACTGCCACCATTTCGTCTGAGTAATGCGCTGCAATATTTGAAATTTAAGGGCATTCATTTAAATGCAGGTTTTATAGCATTGGTGAAAATTTTTTGAAGCACCTAACTGATTAACGATTCTAAATTAGAAAATTTATATCTATTAACTCAATGGTACTTGATATTGTAACTCTGCAAATTTCTTATATGCTTGATTTTCGTCATTGAACTATCTGTATGCCAGATTAAAATTCTCTGACCTCTCAATCAGTGGATCGATATGTGGAGATTTATATAATACTAGAAGCTTTATATGATGATAATACTAGGAAAGTTGCCTCCATCTTTTTGCCTAAACATTCAAAATTATGAATGGAGCTGTCCAACACAGACCCTTCTGATATGCTGCTGTCATATATATCATTGGTTATTGGTTCAACATTAGATTCATGAACCATACACTTTTATGCAGTGCAAAGAGTGAGAGCAAGTCTCTCTTTTTAGTGAGAGGATTTCCTCCCATTCTCTCTAAGAGTCTTCGTTTCTGGTTGTTGGGGGGGTGGGGGTGGGGGTGCGTTTTGGTTTTGTTTGTCTACTTGTCTCTGGGCTTCAACTGTAGGGGGGAGGGGGGATGGTTCATCCACCCATCTTCGGTGGGTTGTATAGTTTTGGTTTTGTTTGTCTACTTGTCTCTGGGCTTCAACTGTAGACCAGCATAATCGCTTCAGTCTCTATTTCAGGGGGTCCTTCCCTTCGGCTAGCTTCAATGGCAGTGGAGGTACCGCTTGGTCACCGACTCCATTTCCGTCTGGGCTACACGAGAATGCCTGTGACTATACCAAGCTTTTCCTCGTTCATTCCGACATCGGTCCTTAGCCTTAGGTGATATTGTGATTGCTGTAAAGCATTTGTCTGGGAAGAATGTTGTAGCTCTGGGCAAATCGATTGCTGGGGAGGGGGCGCTTGTTTCTCCCCTTGCTGCTGTCGAGTTCTTTGCATGATTTAAGCTTTGTTTTATGCAGATCTAAATTGGGCTGCCGGCCATCATCTGCTGCGGTGGGTGGCTCGCTTCTACTAGGGCAGCTCAGATGAGGATCCGGTCTCAATCCTCTTGGTCCTAGGGATCTGATAACCATAAGGATGGTTTGGGGCCTTATTTACTGGGTTGGGTTAAGAGGTTTTGTAGCAAGTTCTTTATGTTTGTGGGCTTTCGGGGCCTTGTTTCATGCTGATTCATGAATTATGAATGATCATATTTCCGTTGAAAAAAAAAAATGCACTTTGTAGTAATTCTTTTCTTCTTTTTATGCTCATATTTAGCTAGTGATGAACTATATTGGAAAGGTCTACTTTCTCATAAAAAAAGTTGGTGCACAAAAGGTCTACTTAAGCAAAGGAAACAAATTCGTAGGTTTGACTTCCAATTTTATGAAGGCTTAGCAGGGTACCTTGGACTTGGTTTCTGATGTCATTAATTTCATTCCCATGGCTGACCTTTCAGCTGTTTCATCTAAGTAATGAGTTGCTATTGTATAAT
The DNA here is from genome assembly GCF_030052815.1 of Hevea brasiliensis. NCBI lineage: Eukaryota > Viridiplantae > Streptophyta > Magnoliopsida > Malpighiales > Euphorbiaceae > Hevea > Hevea brasiliensis. Next base: position 39,000,940 of record NC_079510.1, on the reverse strand, counting down.
ATAGTGCTGGATTTTTATCAACAGGGAAGAAGAAGTTTAGTAGTAGAGAACCATGCATTTGCAACCTTGATAATAATACTGTTTTGCTGCTTGGAATTTTTACTCTGCCCTTTTTCTTCTTAGTATCGTTTGTTTTTTACTCTTTGTCCCCCTCTTTATATTACTAATAGTTCTTTGCCTTCAGGACGAGAGGATTTTATTGGAAAATTAGGTAGCATAGGCTACTTTATGAAGTTCCATGAAGCTAATGATGGATGCATTGTCCATTGACTGTTGCTTTCCCTGATATCATAAGGACGAAATGACTGTTAATTTGATTTATGCTTGGACGAGTTTTATCTACAAATTTTGATTTGATTTGATTTATCTTTTTTGGTAAATTAAATTATAATTGAATTAATCTACATGGTTAACAAATTTAGGCAAAGTGAGTGCTCATTGCTGGCCATATTTTGTCTCTTATCTAAATAAACTTTTGATTCATTTTGAATTGATTTGAGGAACAAATGTCCATTTATGCTAAATCTTTACCCGTTTGAGCACCTTTTCGGCACTCCAAATCAATAATATGAAGGGGCAGGATAAGTTCTTGGGTCTGCCAGATGAAATCCCTTGGTCCAAAAAGCAAATTTTCCTTCAAATTAAAGATGTCATCCAGCACTAATTGTGGGGTGGAAGGAGCTGCTCTTATCAACAGGTGGCAAGGAGGTTCTCTTAAAAGCAATGGCACAACTATCCCAAACCATGCCATGGCATGTTTCGATCTTCCCCATTCAGTATGCCAGACTATCAACATTATCATGTCTAATTTCTGGTAGGGCTAGGAATAGGTAGTACGAAAATTAAATTGGTTGCTTGGAAACATGTGTGTGAAGCAAAAATGAAGGGCAGTTGGGATTTAGGGACTTAGAAGTAGGGGTGAGCATTCGGTCGGTTCGGTTCCGAACCGAACCGAACCGAAATAACCGATAACCGAAAATTCCATAAATTGTAAACCGAACCAAACCGTTTATTGGAGAAAAACCGAACCGAACTGAACCAATTATTATCGGTTCGGTTCGGTTCGGTTAATGAAAAACCGAAATTTCAATTTTTTTTCAAATGCCAAACAGACCTGCTTGACCTGTAAATTGCACATTTGCATTTGTTCACAATTCATGGTATACAATTCATATAAAATCAATTGTGTAGCATCAAATAAACAATCAATTTAATAAAATGTCACTATGCCAAATAAACCATAAAATAAATAAAAGTATAAAACCACTAAACCAAATAATAATCCAAGCATCAAATGCCAAACCATAAAACAAAACATAATTGAAATAAAAGCTAAAATAACCACAACCATACTCTAAATACAATCCAGTTCAGTTATTATTAAAATCCATAAAACAACATAATAATAAAATACCAAATCTCCAACAAGATAAAAGCTAAATACAGTCCATATTAAAATCAATCAAATAACAGCAGAATTAAACATAATATTAAAATCCATCAAATCTCCAATAATTTGATTTTGAGCAGTCCAACCAAATCCAAAAACATGCTCAAATGAAGAGGCAACAGTCAATAGCTTTGGGAACCTACACAAACAAAATAATAAAAAAAAAAGACAATTGATATATAATAATTAATGAAAGCATAAAATAATGTAAAACTTTAAACAATCAAACTTACATCTAAGAGTTAAGGGTAGGGGTTGAACAACTTGATCCCCCTAATTGAGTTAGGCCAACACTTGGCAGTACTGAAAATTGAATTATATAAGGGGAAAAAAAAATCAATCCATATTGAAATAAAAATATTAAAAGATAAAAATTATCTAAATACATGTATTTATTACATACCCTCTTCAAACTTTTCAAGTTCCTCTAAATCTTCCTCAACATTTATTGGACAATTTGAGGAACGTGTCCAATCTTGTGCACATATCAAAGCTTCCACAATTCTGGGAGTTAAAGAACTCCTAAAGGGATCTAGTACTCTCCCACCAGTACTAAAAGCATTCTCTGATGCAACAGTTGAAACTGGGACTGCCAATATATCTCTTGCCATTTTTCCAAGGATGGGAAATCTCTCAGAATTGATTTTCCACCATTTTAAGAGATCAAAATCTTCCTTGTCCTCTTGAATTGCCTCATTGAGATACACTTCCAACTCTGTTTTTGAATCTAAACCTCCATTTTTTTCTAACTTTTGCTTCTTGTAGTGATGCTTCAAGTACAATTTGGGCTTTAGACTTATTATACTACCACTACCACTTGAGAGCTGTGAGCTAGTGTTATCACTTATTTGCTCACAATCGCTTTTGATATTTTTCTTATACTCATTAAATAAGTCAATCAAAGATGACTTCACCTTCTGGAACAACTGCTCACCCTTTTCTTCACCATGCATTTGGCAAAATTGAAACTCCATATATTCAAACTTATCACGAGGGTCAAGAACAGTAGCAAAATAAATCAATTTATTCATTTTATCTATATCCCCCCAGTACTTGTCAAATTTTTTCTTCATTCTGTCCCCCATATTTTTCACCTCAACATTAGTACTATCCACCCATTGATTTAAAATAAAAGCCAAGTCACTTATCTCACCAAAAAACATGTTAGATGTGATATATCGAGAACCAGAAATACGCAAAGTAAGCTCATAAAAATGAGATAACATTTCAGCCATTTTCCTACATTCAGACCAATCATGAAAATCAGGCACTCCATTCTCTCCCAATTCAAGCCTAAACATAGGTTCTTGTGACTCATACCTCTCGAACGCCCTTTCATATTTTTGAGCTATATTCAACATCAAGTAAGTTGAATTCCACCTAGTTGGCACATCTAAACACAAAGAAGACTTGCCATCAATTTTTTCATATTCAACACACTCCTTAAACTTTTTCAACCTAGCTGGAGAACTCCTAATGTATCTCACTGCATTCCTTACTTTCAGCACTGACTCACCAACATCTTTTAAGCCATCCATGACAACCAAATTAACTATGTGTGCCATACACCTCATATGAAGGTAATCAGAATTAGAAACAGTGACACCCCAATTTGCAAGCTTTTTTTTCAACTAAGACATGGCTATATCATTTGAACTAGCATTGTCAACTGTAATGGTGAATATCTTATCTAGCCCCCACTCTAGCAAACAAGTTTCAATAGCTCTACCAATTGCATCACCTTTATGACTTGTAATAGGACAAAAATTAATGATTTTCTTATGTAACTTCCAATCATTATCAATGAAATGAGCAGTGATACACATATAATTAATTCGTTGTAATGATGTCCATGTATCCGTAGTAAGACTCACCCTTTGACAATTTCTCTTCAAATAAGACTTCAATTTTGACCTCTCCTCAACATACACTAAATAACAATATCGTGAAATAGTCCAACGAGAGGGAATCTTAAAGTTGGGACATATAGCTCTCATAAATTTTCGAAATCCCTCACCTTCTACAAATTTAAATGTCAACTCATCAATGATAATCATGGAAACAAGAGCCTCCCTAATTGCATTTTCATCATATTTCCAAGTAGTAAGTGTGCCTACTTCACCCTCTACATTGTTTGAATTTGGTTGCAAATCCAATAGTGCTTGCCTAGTCTCAATGGCATGTGGATGCTTTTTGCAAGTATTCATATGATTCCTAAGTGCAGTGGTTCCATTTCTCTTAGGATCACAACAAAATTCTTTATTACAATAATTACACTTGCCTTTGGTGTCACCATTATCAGTTTTAAACTTGGTGAAGTGATCCCAAACTGTAGACCTTGGCATGACTGGCTTTCTTTTCACTTTTGATTTTGAACTTGTTGCAGTTTCTTGTTCACTTTGAGTGGAATCAGTTGTATTTGTTGGATCATTTTGCCCGCTGGAACTAGAATCCATGTTCAGCTGCTACAAGAGTACACAAATAATTAACATTAGAACTCTAATCAATATTATTGTGGAGCACAAGCTACCATAGAAAGAGCAATTTCAATTCACATTAATAATATAAATTATTAGTATATTGAAACCTCAATGCGATTTTTAAGTTGTCTAAACCTCGGAATTAGAAGATAACTGCTGTATTCAAGCTAAGAAATTAAATGCTGGATAATGAATACAGCATACTAAAATGATCTCTTTGATGAATATAATAAAAATATGTAGATTAAATTTAATCTAATTATATAACAAAATCAATTAGATGAAGATAATTTACATAGAGGTTACTCAAGGCCAGTGTCCCAAAATTTAACATAGTCATATCAATTTGCCTGTCCCACATTCCTTTAAATATTCTACTTTCTACTCCATTCCATCCACAAATATGCACACCATAAAATTCAAGCACATATCTCCTGAATAACTAGAGAAAAAAAAAAGAATTGATGTTGCCACCAGAAACTACATATTTTGCAATCACTGCGATACAAAGAGAACAACCATGCTATGAATGACACATCACAAAATATCGCTGAATCATTGCCAAGTGCCAACCCTGTAAAGCTACAAATACAAATTCTAAAAATGATTTCTAGTGCCCATACAGAACTCAAGCAGATAAAAAGTAGCTAGAATATCATAACATTCCTCATCCATAAGGGGTGCCAACAACCATCATGATCTCATTTCAGATACTAGGTAAATAATAGCTAATTTCACTGGTCTAAAGCAAGGAAAGGAGGCCAGCACATGACTGAAATTGAAGGTCTGCAAATTTGAAAATTAGTTCACATACAAATGAACAAGAAGGCAATATTTGGGATTAAATAAACAAAAAAGTGCACCACTCTATATTCATAAGATTTCAAACTGTACAGCATGGAAACATACGATAATGATCAAGACACAAGTTCTCAAGATAATTTCATCACCACACAAGTTTCTCACATAACATGATAGGCTTCCATAGAAAAGTAAAGCCATCACAGGGAACTTGGGAGAATACAATCTAACAAACATCCAACAAAGAATATATTCATACTCTTAAATAGAAAAAAGAAAGTTATTTGCGACTTGCTATATTAGATATACTAGATCACAAGCCGAGCAAAACAAGGAAAGAGCAGTTGGGGTAAACGAAATCATAAGTGAAAAACCAACCTTGGCACCTGCAGGTAAACCACTAGTTACCAAGACTGCCCTCAACCTCACAAGCATTAAGAGAGCTATAACAATTGATAATAGTCAACAAACTTAACCATGCAATTTCTGAGATTGACCAATCACCAATTCTAGCACATAGCCCACACATTAAGATCATAATAAAATAAGAGAACCTAACAGACACTTCTTTCAAAATCATAACCACAGCACACCAGATGAACACATGGGCCACACAAAATCTGTAAAATCACATTTTTTAGCACGATATCACACAACTGTCAAACTCATGGTCAACATTAGTCAAGCCAAACCATGAGGTACAACTATCCTTCTACTACATATCATTGTAAATGAAAAACACACTAAAATCAAGCAGAGAACAGACTCAAAAGCTTCCTTATGTATTAGAAACAAGATAATAATGGAACTCGATATCAATCCCACAAGCAAGAGGCTAACTTCATAAATTGAGGAAAAGAAAGTAATATACATCACATTTCTCAACACCCGATGGCAAATAATCATCATATCCATGCTCAAGAAAAAAGATCGAAACCATGAACTCCAAATTACAAGCATCCTGCCTAGATTTACCAATAAAACACAAGCTTCACATTCCCATTCAAGCACTAGAACTAACTCAACCAACGCTGTGGATAATAAAGAACTAAATACACAACATCCATCCCACAATCAAGCATTCACAATTTTGAACGCAGCTTTAAAGAACATACAACCCACAATCACCAAGTTGATTAATCTAGTAACCAACCATATAAGACAAACTATCTAACTCTCAATCCATCTCACATCAAGTTGACCGAGAGACTGAATATAGATTGAATGAAGATTGAATGAAGATTAAACGAAAAACCACCAAATTAAATAGATAACGAATGCTCACCTCGAATGAAGATTGAAGAAGATGCACACCACACACAAGCAAGGAAGAAGAGAGACGAAGAGGAAGCTTGGGATTTTAGTTTTAGGAGGTTGAGCGGCGGGCGGCAGACTGCAATAGGCAAATGGAAAGAAAGGTTAGGGTTAGGGATTTTAGTTTTAGTTTTAGGTTACAGAAGCAATTATGGGCTGGGCTGGGCTGTGTGAAAGGGTTGGGCTTAAATCAATAAAGGCCTGTGTTGATTTCGGTTTTATTGGGTTCTTCGGTTATAACCGATAACCGAACCGAAATAACCGATAACCGAAAAATTTTAAAAGTATTAACCGAACCGGACCGGTTAAACCGATTAACCGAACCGAACCACTAATTTCGGTTCGGTTCGGTTCGATTAATCGGTTTAACCCGTAAACTGCTCACCCCTACTTAGAAGCCTTCAACATTGCCCTCCTAGCGAAACAAGGATGTGCGATTCTTTCCAATTCTAGTTCCCTCTTGTCTTGCATCTTCAAAGGCAAGTATTTCCCTTATAATTCATTTATGGAGGCAAATTGGGTCACAATCCATCTTGGGGATGGCACAATATCTTATGGGTAAACAGATTCTTAAAAAATGGATAAGATGGCATGTTGGCGGTGGTAGGTTTATCCTTTGAAAATTTGAGGTTTGGGTACCCAAATCCTTTCCAAACCAGCAAAAAGTGAAAGTAGATCATAAGGAAGAGGTAAGGTGGGTCACTCAACCCCTTGATGCCAACCATGCCTCTTAGAACATCCATAAGCTTAGGGCTAATTTTTAAAAAGAGGAAGTGCAAAATATCCTAGCTATTCCTGTGTCTCTAATTCGGCAAAAAGATAGGTAACTTTGTATTTCACCAAATATGGGGGCTGTGCAGTCAAATTGAGCGATTACTTAGCCAAGGACTTGTTGAGAAGAAGCTAAGAGAGAAGACAAAGTTGGCTCAGGTCCCTTATCAAATATGGGATTGATTCATTTTTAGAAAGATGTTTGGAAATTCCAAATCCTGAAAAAACTATCAATTTTCCTTTGGAGAATGTTGAAAGAATGCCTCCCCACCAAAGAATTCCTCCAAAAAAGATTGCTGCAGATCCTAAGGGGCTGTGACTTTCGTGGTGAAGTTGAAACCACTTAGCATCTTTTTTTTGAATTACCCTAAAGCAGTTGAAGTCGCAATTCATTCCGACATTCACTTGAGATCCACTCAATTGACTAGCATGAACATGATGTACTTGTGGTCTAGGAAATTATTACCATGGCGCTAAACCATCATGACGAATTTATTCAATCTATGAACATGCTCAAGAGAATCACAGGCCAGCGTTAAGTGTGATCAATCAATTCACTCCCCCTCCACAAGATACTGTGAAGATCAATTTCTATACAACCGTGAAAAAATATTACAAGATTGGCTCAACTGCAGCTATAACCCGAGATCATCTCAGCCACCCTTGTGATTAGTCATGTAGAAGGTATAAAGTTATCATTGATTCATATGCTCTTGAAAGCCTAGCATGTCGAGAAGCAATATTACTAGCAATCTCTAAAGGCTCCAAAAGGGTCACCTCAGAAGGTGACTCTCAAGTGGTCATCCAAGCTCTCTTGGGAAGCACTACTCCAATAGATATACAAGGGGTTTTGCACTCTGTGTTGATGCTCTCTTCTTATTTAGACTATACCTCTTATTCTTTTATTAGGAGACATTGTAATAAAGCTGTTCATAGCCCACCTTCCAAAGCTCTTAGGGATTGCTCTTTTATTTGTCATCCCTTAACTAGACTTTGCAATTTCTCAAATGCTCATTCTTAAAAGCTCTCGCGCCCATCAAACAAAAATATCAAGTCTGCAATATTTGAAGTTGTTTCATTATAAGGAAAATGCATCAAATGATTTTTAGCACATAAGTATTTTTATTTATACAAATAAATACAATCTAATTTCACCAAAAATTTAAACATTTTATGCTAATTTACATATTAATTCAAATATTTTAATTTAGATAATTTATGTAAAATTTTTAAATTTGAGTGCAACATTATCTAACCGATCAAATTGATCAAAATTTATTATTGTAATTTTTTTAATATCATAAATAATATAAAAGTTGATGATATTTTAGTCCGTTCACAAACTGACCTTCTCATTTATACTCTTATATATATATATATATATATATATATATATATATATATATATATTACAAAAAGATTATTTAAGAATTAACATTATATTTACATAATTAATTAATCTCTTTATGTTTTTGTATTGTCAATTTATAAATTTTCTCTATATTTTAATATAAAAGTTTTGTTATTAAATAAAATTACAATTACTTATCTAATTGATTTCTCCCTTTTATTAACGTTGATTGTGTGCTTTTTTTTTTAAAAAAAATGTTAACTTAGTTGCATTTTTAAAGAATTAAAATTTTTAATATCATAACTAATATATATATAAAAAAAATCCACTTATTTTATAATTAAATTTATAGTTACTTCTCTAATTAAATTAAAAAATATTAGTTTTAATACTTTATATAAATGTTGGCCATGTTATATGGTAGCGAGTGTTAGGTACTGAAGGAGTCGTATGTGTCTAAAATAAGAGTTGCGGAGATAAGAATGTTAAGGTGGATGAGTGGTCATACTAGACTAGATAAAATCCGTAATGAGAGTATTAGAGAAAAGGTAGGAGTGATGCCAATTGAGAATAAATTGAGAAAATGAAGATTGAGGTGATTTGGTCATGTGAAGCATAGACATACGGAACCTCCAGTTAGACAAGTAAAACACATTAGGTTAGATGATAGAAAGAAAAGAAGGGTTAGACCTAAACTGACTTGGAGAAGAGTAGTACAACGTGACCTAGAAACATTATACATTTTCGAGAATTTAACCCAAAATCGTTTAGAATGGAAAAAGAGAATACATATAACCAATCCCAAATTCTTAGGATAAAAGTTTAGTTTAGTTTAGTTGAGTTGTAATTTTATGACATTAGAATTTCTAATATCATAAATAATGTAGGACATTATTGGTATCTTTGTCCATTGCAAGTTCACCCCTCATTATTATTATTATTATTATTATTATTATTATTATTATTATTATTATTATTACATGTAATATTTATATTAATTGAATTAATAAAAAATTTAAAAAAAATTCAAAGTGAAACCAAATAATACTTTTCATTGGAGAAAATTTCCGGAGAAATGTCAGTGCCGGATTTATTTATTTATTTATTTATTTTTCCAACTAGAATGGGGTAAGGAATTTATACGAAGAGAGAAGGAACAAATGTGAATGGGGGGAAGCATGTTGTATTTATCATTTTGATTAAACCCGGCCTTGGCCCGAGGGTCGACATGGTGAATAATTCAGAAAAAAAAAAAATTTAAAATCTTCTAAAAATATAAATTATATTGATATTTTAATATTTAAAATTATATTTAATAAATAAATAAGATATTATTTAGCTATAATTTTTTATTCATAATGATAGAAGAAATTTGTTAAAATGATATGCTTATTTATTAGTTTTAATAGATGACTAATATTTCATAAATTTTAACAATATTTTATTATATATATATATATATATATATATATATAAGTAAAATAAAAAATTATATATAATTTAACAAATGCTGAAATATGTTGATTATATTATTTAATTATATTAACAAATATAATATTTAATTAAATTTTTAATGAGTCACTAATTGAATCATTGATCTATTTGTAAAACTATTGACTCATTAGTCTAATGTTTTACCCAGGTCAATTTCTAAGCAGGTTTAATAATTATAGTATTTATACCATTGTACAAATATTAATTTACTACTAAAGTAATTAGGCTTTTTGTCTGCGCTTTGCTCAATGTAATCATATTGATATATTATTTAATTAAAAAAATTATGATTATATAGCTTTCTCATATCTTTATACTTAATTGAGTTAAAATGTTTTAAGAATAGATTGTAAAAAAAATTGTGAAATATAAAGAAAATAAAAACGCATGAAAAATATAAATTGAAAATGAATAAAAAAAATAAAATATAATAAAATATATATAAATAAATTCATATAAGATGAAAGTTTCGTTAGTGATATTCATGTAAATAGTTCACAATATCTTCTTTTAATGCCTTTGGTTATTAAAATATTACTTAATGTGTTTGAGAGAAAATCTTAATTAAATATTATATCTTTTATTTGTAATAAAAAGTAACTAATTTAATTTTTGATGTGTGATATTATTTTATATAGTTTATAACTATAATTTTTTTTCCTAATATTATTTAAATTGTAATTATTCTCATAATTTTTTTATTATAAACAATTATATATATAATTTTATAATTATACTGAAAAATAAAAAGATTACTTTTATTTATATAATTTATAACCAGGACCCTTAATTTTCTTAGTATTAATTAAATTATAATTATTATATTTTTTTATTAAATTCGCTATAGGTCTATTAGTATTTACATGTCATTACATGTTATCAGTTGATGTTGTAAAATTGTTAGGAAAGTTAAAGTAAAATGGATAAAAAAAAATCTAATAAAGCATCATTTGTTACGTTTGGGTGAATTTCATTTTGACCAGTGTTATTAAACCTGACTCGGAGATTGATCCAGCAAAGGCACTGGGTGAATGAGTCACTTATTCAACTAGTGGGCCAATGATGCGATGAGTGAGTCATTAAAAATTAATTAACTATATAAATTAATTAAAATTAATTAAATATAACACTTATTAATATAAATAAATATAATTAATTAAATTTTAATTATTTAAAATAAAACTTTAACATTTATTAAGTTATATTTAATAAATTTTAATAGTATTTTTAAATTTTATAAAAAAGTATTAAAGTAATATAATGTATAAAAATTTTTATAAATGTATAATTCTCTTTTCAATATGAAAAAAGCTTGTGAGATCAAGTAGATCCGCATTAAAAGTGAAACAATAAGGATAATAAAGTCATTTTATATATAAAAGTTACGTTATTTTATTAAAATATCTTTTAGACTATTTTTATGGAAAAATACAGAGATTTGAAATTTGATTTTTAAATTGTGTATGTTATATTTATTATAATTACAAATTTCAATACAAATTGAAAGTTTCATCTACTTTCTCTCTCTTCTCTTTAATCAATGATTTTCTTTTTCTTTTTAACTAGGCTTACACATTTGAAAAAAAAAAAGTTATTTATGTAAATTAAAAAAACTTAAAAATAAAAATAAAAATAAAAATAAATAATATATTACTTTATTATAATTAAACAAATGATCAATCTAAATTTAAATTGATTAAATTAACTCAATTACACTAACAATATGAATCGATTAAATTGATTCTATTAATGTATATATAATAATAAATAATTAATTAATATTATAATTTCAAATGAATTCAATTTACTTAATTAAAAAAAAAGTGTTTCATATAAATAAATTATATATTTTTACTCAATTGAATCAATTAAAGGATTAATTCACTGAAATATATGATCAATCTAACATATCACATATTTAATTGATTCAATTGACTGAAACATGTATTCAATTGAATCATTTAAATGATAATTGTTATAGTTTATCCAAATATATATGAATAATGTAACATATCGCATACTCAATTGATTCAATTAACTAAAACATGTATTCAATTGAATCATTTAAATAATAATCGTCACAATTAATTCAAAATATTTATGGTCAATTGATTCAATTGACTCAAAATATATATGGTCAATTGATATAATGTGACATGTTACATAATCAATTGATTCAATTTACTCAATTAAGGGTTAATAATAACTGTCACAATTGACTCAATATATATATGGTTAGTTGATTCAATTGACTAAAAATATATATGACCAATTGACATAATGTGACATGTTACATAATCAATTGATTTAATTTACTCAATTAAGGGCTCAATTGACAAAAATACATTATCAATGTAACATGTCACATACTCAATTGATTCAATTAACTAAAATATATGATCAATGTGATATGTTACATACTCAATTGATTTAATTAACTAAAATATATATTTCATTGAATCATTTAAATGATAATTGTCAAAATTAACCTAAAATATATATGATTAATGTGACATTGTACATAATCAATTGATTCAATTTACTCAATTAAATGTTCAATTGGCTAAAGTATATGATCAGTGTGATATGTCATATACTCAAAATGATTCAATTGAATCAATTAAATGATAAATGTTATAATTGACTCAAATATATATAATCAATATGATATTACACATAATCAATGATTCAATTAAAACAATTAAAAGCTCAATTAACTAAAATAAATAATTGAAGTGACATGTTACATACTCAAATTGATTCAATTGATTTAAATATATATTCAATTGAATCAGTTAAATGGTAATTTTCATAATTGGCTCAAATATATATGATCAATGTGACATGTCACATGCTCAAATTGATTCAATTGACTCAAATATATATTCAATTAAATTATAATTTTTGCAATTGACTCAAATGTATATAATTAGTGTGACATTACACATAATGAATTTGATTCAATTGACTTAATTAAAAACTCAATTGACTAAAATATATGATTAATATGATATGCAATATACTCAAATTAATTCAGTTGACTCAAATATATACATTTAATTGAATCAACTAAATTATATTTTCGCAATTGACTTAAATATATATGATTAATATGACCTTGCATGTAATCAATTGATTCAATTGACTCAATTAAAAGCTTAATTGACTAAAATATATAATTAATATGACATATCAAATACTCAAATTGATTCAGCTGACGCAAATATATATTAAATTGAATCAATTAAATTATAATTTTTGTAATTGGTACAAAATATATATTGAATGGAATCCATATAGATTCATCTTATTTACTCAAACCAAATAAGAATATTAATTTATCTGTCACTGTCTAATTCAATTTCGTATCATAGATCAAATTTAAATTAATTTTAAATTAAATAATAATTAATTAATTTACATTAAATTAAAATCATTTTTTTAAATCAAATAATTAAATTTAATTAAAGTCAGAAATTGAAATTAAAATTAAAAGTGAGATGAATAATTTGATTTAATTAAAATTAATCCTAACATTAACCGGCCAATTTTTTTTTTTAACTAAACTAACCAAATTAAAGGGCAAAAAATTTAGTATGTTGTACCTTACACGTTTTATGTAATATACATGATTTTTGTCTATTGGTACAGAGTTGAAGAAAAAAAAAAAAGCCTCCAAATGATAAATATTAGTTAAGAGAAAATTGTTTCATCACAAATATTGGCTAAAGGAAAAAGTACATATGGATTGTACTCTTTAAAGTTTTAATAAAGTAAAATTAAAATAAATTTTCAAAATTAAAATTTAAATATTAAGTATATGTTATTAAAATTCAAGTAATTATATATATTTTGTTCAATGTGTGTAGAGAAAATAAGTGTAGAGAAAAAGTTTAATTTTTTTTTCTTGAAAATGAAAGCATAATTTATTACCATTTGCTAAAAATGAGGATATAGTTAAAGGGAAAGTATTGAAAGAGGAAAGAGTAAAAAATGGAGGGAAATTTTACCTCAAAAAGTATAAAGGGTAAACAAGACATTTTATATTGTTGAAAACTCTTTGATCCACATCAATTATGGATCCACTTGATCCCTCAATCATGGATCCACTTGATCCCTCAATCATGATCCTTTTAATATTTATGAAATATTAAATATATGTTAAAAAATAAATATATTAAAATAAATAACACATAGTGTCAAGTTCTTTTTTTTTTTTTTCCAAAGGCGGACATTTCATTGGATTAAAAAGAGCTTTAGCCTAGATACAAAAGCTTAAAAAAGCTTGATCATAAAAAGCCCATGGACCAAAACAATAAAATCCCAAAACTAATATGTAACCTAAACCCATAAAATCAAACCCATACCCCACAAATATCTAACCCTAACCCAGAAGGACAAACATCAACATTTCATCCTCATAGCCGTTCAACATTCCAGCACTATTAGAATTGATCATCGGTTGCAAGCAAGGTAGGAAAGTCATCTTCATAACAAAACAGAGAGTCACAGATTAAGTGAGGTAATAGACAAGTGAAAGAACCGAGTCATAGGCCGAGAAAAGTGTCGAAGCCATGGAGCCTAAGAGAGTAGCACTTGTATTGACAAGACAAAAGGCAACAGTGACAAGGACTGTCAGTGTCTTACTCACCCCATACCCTCGTGTTGACTAGCAAAAGGAGCAACGACGCCAGGCTTCTAAGCCGATAGCATCATTCGTAGGAGCCACCACTAGGACGCTAAGAAAAAACAAGAGATTCATGCTGATGGTTGAAGGCTTCCAAAATAACTACACACACAAACAGAGCAAAGAACAGAAACACAAAGCAAAACAGTAGCCCAAACACCCTTAAAATTAATGATTTGACTGCAGTTAAAATAAAAAACAATATCTATAACCTACTCTAAAGGTGAGGAGGGAACCCATGGTCGGGTCAAGGAAAGAGAGGCCCTCCCCTCCCTAGAGGGGCAAAGGAAGGTCGATGAAAACAACAGAACAGAGAGCTTGAACCCTAGGCAAAGAAAAGAGAAAAAAGAGAACTTATACTCGATATCACAATTATAGCTATCAAATTAGCTCAATTGATTTTGATTCCACTTCTCGTCTCCTTCCCTTCATTTTTTCAAGTCCACATCAATCTCATAAACAAGTAACTTTGAATCCTCTATAGCAGAAAGCAATAGAGCAAGTTGTGAGTATGTTTTGCCATTCAAACCCATATGTTTTGCCAATCAAACCCATCGAAGGAGGCCCAAAGCTCATCAAAAGAATATTATGCATCATCAACAGACAGCCTAAGCACATCAATTGGTAATCTTGGGTTGCTATCACAAGTTACCAAACTACCATCTCCACCATCAACATCTACTAAGACCCATTTCAGCTATGATAAATGGATTTTCTCCTCCCTTCTCGTCTCTCTCTTGTTTTGTAATCCAAATAATCTTCACATGAGAAAGACATTTAAGAGTGAAGGCTGCACTTTGGCTCGCCTTCGATGAAGGGTTGCACGCAGATGATCCTTGAAGCTGATGGAACTGCAATAAATTATAGAACCAATATCAGCAAGTTAATGAGTTCATGATCACCTCTTCCTTCAATTGAATAATGTCATGAGCGAAAATTATCCGCAACGGCTCATCTTGAATCACTGCATGTGTTTCCCTGGCTTAGGATTCACAGTGTCATCGTCACCAAAATCTGTCACCGCGTAAATTTTTCCATCTCTTCCACCAGTGGCATTCTTATTGAACCCAATGGCACAACCTGCCAGGCGCTAGCAGTTCTTATCCCAGTTGGGGTCGTACCTCTAGTAACCATCATAAGGTTACCGTTTCCACAATAGTGATAATCTAAGTTCCTCTTGAAGGCATTGATGGCCCCGCATTAAAGAAAAGGCAACACATTTAAGACAATGATATATACATATAAAGAAGCTAGAATGCACAAGTTTGTCAATAAGAAATTGCAAAAATTAATTACAACTTCAATGCCCGACCCATCAACAGACATGATAGGCTTTGCTTCTGCATGGAAGTAACCCGTTCGAGCAAATATATGTGTGTGTGTGTGTGTGGATTCCCAGCTGAATAAGCTTACGTAGGGTGATACTGTTGGTGGAGTGAATTGATGGTGACATTGAATTTGCGGGTGGTTTTGATGATGGTGGAGATGGTGAATATGGGGATGCTGGTATCGTGGTTAACTTTTCATTTTCCAGTTAATATCCTTTTGGCAATACAGGGATGCTTGGGACTTTCAATCTATTGATGCCCCTAAACCCAACAGTCTCACGGTTCCAACCTCAATTGCAGGCAGATAGAGAGAGGGGACAGGTTATTAAGGATTTAACTTTAATTAGAGGACCGTTAATTTAATTAGACATTTTTGCTCTATTAACCCCCTTTAACGAAGGGATTTTTATTTTGTTGGAATTAAAATTCAGTGATAGATAACATGTATTAGTTTTGAGATAACTTAGAGACAGAAAAGTAATTTAACCAAAAATTTAGGTTCAGACTTGACCTCCAAGCCATAACTCAGTCCTCGCCGAGCATCTCCTCGTTACGCTTTGAACCCACTCTGCCTCTGTGAATGAACTGCGAGGGGCTCTTATGTGCCACTTTTCCAATAGGGTTTACGTTTCTAATGGCAAAGCTCGCCATTTTTGGCTTCTGATATCCTGTAAGTTTACATTGTTCAAACCCCTTCTTTCTATTTCCAATCAATGTTTCGTTTCTTTTCCAAATTACTCTTAAATCATACCATCATACGCTCCAAAGCGTGTTATCATCGTTATATTTCATCTCTAAATTCAGTCTCACGCTCAAATGACCAACAGCATTTAACACTCAATTACCTCACCAACTCATGTGGGATGTCTCTAGGAATGGCCACTTCAGCCTGCAAGTTTGTTCGTATTAAGAGCACAGATAAAGCGGATTTGGTTCTTCAACTGTTAAGAGCTAAAGGTTTTACTCAATCTCAAATTGCTTGCTTAATTTCAAGGCGACCGCAACTTATTCTATTAGATCCCGATAAAATCCTTAGACCCAAGATTGAATACTTTGAGTCACTCGGTTTTTTAGCTCCCTGGCTGCCCAGGGCGCTATGTGCAGACCCAAGGATTCTAGCAGCTAGTTTAAAGAATCGAATTTTGCCAAATGCTTATTTCCTTAGAGGGTTTCTTGAGACCGAGGAGAATTTTTTATTGTCCTTGAAGCGATGCTTTAGTGTACTTTGGTTGGATACTGAATTGATGATGTCTAAGATATGCACCTTGTGTGCTTTTGGTGTGCCAGTACCCAGTATTAGGAGGCTAGTAGTATTGCATCCTAAATTTCTATTTCTTGGATTTGATTCTTATGAAGAAAAGGTTGGAGAACTCAAGGAAATAGGGATTGAACCAATGAGCAAGACCTTTATATATGCTTTCAGTTCAATGTCCTCTATGGGCCACTCAAAATGGGAAAGGAAAAAGAAGGTGTTGATGAGCTTTGGCTGGTCAGAAAGAGATATTCTTAGGGCATTCAGAGCACAACCATTATTCATGACTGCCTCTGAGAAGAAGATGAAGCAACTAATGGAGTTCTATCTGACAAAAGCTTGTTTGCAGCTTTCAGATCTTGTTAGATCCCCATTTCTATTTATGATCAGTTTGGAGAGAATTGTCATACCAAGATGCACTGTTTTGGAAGTGCTATTGTTAAAGGGCTTGATTAAAAAGGATGTAAATGTCGTTTCGGCATTAACGGTGTCTAAAAAACGGTTCGAAAAAAAGTTTTTTGCTTATTTCTAGGAGGATTACCCTGAGTTGATCCAGGCGTACCAGGCTAAGATATTTCGAGGATTTGGTAACAAAATGTGATAGGGGATTTGGCGAAGGAAGCTTTGCACACAAGAAATGCAGAAGCAACTGCTACTGTAGGTTAGCAATATAGCAGTTAGGCAGTGGTTAGAACCGTAACGTCAGTTACTACGTCGACTACTTTCTGAGATCAAATTGATTCACCATGTTAACTTCTTAAGCTTGTTCTAACCCCTAGCAAAGTAAGTGTTTACAGCTGACAAAATTTAGGCAAAACTTATGCTGGCCTGTATTTTCTGATGGTTGATTCAGGGTAATTTTATATGTGTGAATCTGAACAAACTTTTGATTCATTATAAATTGAATTTAGAGAGCATCATGTTCATTTTATGCCTTTTTTTTGTGAACCAGTTATCTCATCTCACCTTCTTGGGCACATTTAGAATCTGTAATCCACCGCAGAAGATTTTGGCTGAACTAGGCTTTACAAGTTGTTTGTCCTTTGTTGTTCATATTAATTTGGGAGAATGTGGTTTCTAGGCATTTATGTTTAATATGCTTGTGTTGCCTTTGCCTTTCTTTATGATGTAAACTTTCTCCTCAAATAAGTTGGTGCACAAAAGATATACTTGAACAAAGGAAACAAGAGTAGCTTTGACTTCCTATTTTATGAAAGCTTGCCAGGGTACCTATGATATGGCTCCTAATGTCATTAATTTCATACCATGGCTGATCTTTCAGCTGTTTCGTCTAAGAAATGAACCGCAATATTTAAAGTTTAAGATGTTCATTTAAATGCAGGTTTCATATCATGGGAGAAAAATTTTGGAGCACATTAATTGCTGATCCGTGGATCAGAGATACGACTACATAATTTGAGTTTTGTAATTCTGCAAATATTAGACGCCTTATTTTTGTCATTGAGCCAATGATGTTGTTTACAGAAATCTCCTCTCTCTTTCCTTTGACATGTCTCTGTGAACTGATATGGTCATTTTTTGGGTGTGGGAAACAGGAAATGAGTTGCTATTGTACAATATGATGCTGGATTTTCTGTGAACAGGGAATAAGAAGCTTAGTTGCGGAGAACTATGCATTTGCAGCCTTGCTAACAATACTGGTTTGCTGCTTGGAAATTTCTTTTTTGGGAGAAAAAAAAATTTTGGTATTTCATTAATAAGCATTATAATATAACAATAGCATAACCTTCTCATGAGAGAGAAAAAAATACAAATATAAATAATTAGAAGTTTGAATTCATAGATGACCCGACAGGGGATAATAATCTTCGGTGTAGTAATGGGTCATTTTTCATTTTATAGGACCTGCTGCTTGGAAATTTTAATAGTGTGTTTTGCAGTCTCTATCCCTCTTTCATATAGCTGATAGTTCTTTGCCTTTTGGAGGGTTGTATTTGAAACTTTGATAGTATAGGCTACTTTTAAGAAGTTCCACAAAGCTAAAGCTGAGGAAAATGGACTGCAATATCATGATAGGAATGGGCATTCAGTCGCATAAATCAATATTTTTTGGAGAAAAAGAAATTGAGCTGAAGGAGTGGTTCAACCAAATTAAATAAAAAGTAATATATATAATTTTCACGTGTAATATTTATCTTAAAAATATATGTAATTTCTATTGATTTGATTAATTTAATTTTTCATTAGAAAAATTGATTGAATAAAATAGAATAGTAAAAAATTTTAAAAAGTTAAACGGAAATCAAATTGAGTTGATTAAATAATCTATTCGAAAAACTTGAATTGTGGGGTGGAAGGAGCTGTTCTTATCAACAGGTGGCAAGGAGGTTCTCTTAAAAAGCAATGGCACAGCTATCCCAAACCACGCCATGGCATGTTTCCCTCTTCCCCATTCAGTGTGCCAGACGATCAATATTATCATGTCTAATTTCTGGTGGGGCTAGCAATAGATGGAATGAAAATTAGATTGGTTGCTTGGAAACATATGTGTGAAGAAAAAATGCAAGGGTAGTTGGGATTTAGAGACTTCAGAAGCTTTCAACATTGCCCTCCAAGCGAAATAAGAATGTACGATTCTTTCCAATTCTAGTTCCTTCTTATCTTACATTCTCAAAGGCAAGTATTTCCCTTATAATTCCTTTATGGAGGCAAATTGGGTCGCAATCCATCTTGGGGATGGCGCAATATTTTGTGGGGCAGACAAGTTCTTAAAAAATGAATAAGATGGCATGTTGGTGATGGTAAGTTTATCCTTTGCAAATATGAGGTTTGGGTACCCAAATCTTTTCTAAACATGCTAAGAGTGAAAATTGATCTTGAGGAAGAGGTAACATGGGTCACTCAACTCCTTGATGCCAACTGTGCCTCTTAGAACATCCATAAACTTAGGGCTAATTTTTAGAAGGAGGAAGTGCAAAATATCCTAGCTATTCCTCTGTCTCAAATTCTGCAAAAAGATAGATAACTTCGCATTTCATCAAATAAGGGGGCTATGTAGTCAAATTAGGTTATTACATAGCGAAAGACTTATTGAGAAGTAGCCAAGAGAGAACACAAGTTGGCCCAAGTCCCTTAGCAAATATGGGATTGATTCACTTTTAGAAAGATGTTTGGAAATTTCAAATCGAGAAAAAACTATCAATTTTTCTTTAAAGAATGTTGAAAGAACGCCTCCCCACCAAAGAACTCCTAAGCAGGAGATTGGTACAGATCCTAAGGGACTATGACTTTTGTGGTGAAGTTGAAACCACTTAGCATCATTTTTTCAATTACCCTAAGGCAATTGAAGTCGCAATTCATTCCCACATTCGCTTGAGATCCACTCAATTGACTAGCATGAACATGATGTACTTATGGTCAGAGCTATCCTTGCATCATTCTAATCAGGTGCAAGCAAGTAATTTATTAACATACTTTTTTTTTTTTTTTTTCTCTTGTGGCATATTTGAAGAAGCAAGAATCTCCTTATTTGCAAACAATAAAGCCTCAAAATTATTACCATAGTGCTAAACCATCATGAGGAATTTATTCAATCCATCAACATGCTCAAGAGAAAGGCCAGCATTATATGTGACCAATCAATTCACTCCCCCTCCACGAGATATGATGAAGATTAATTTTGATGCAATCATGAAAAAATATTACAAGATTGGCTCAGTTGCAACTATAACCCGAGATCATCTCGGCCACCCTTGTGATTAGTCATGCAGAAGATATAAAGCTATCATTGATTCATTGACTTTTGAAAGCCTAACATGTCGAGAAGCAATGTTACTAGCAATCTCTAAAGGTTCCAAGGTGACTATCAAATGTTCATCCAAGGCCTACAGGGAAGCACTACAGATATACAAAAGGGGTTTTGCGCTATGTGTTGATGCTCTCTTCTTATTTAGACTATACCTCTTATTCTTTTATTACGAGACATTGTAATAAAGCTGTTAATAGCCCACCTTCCAAAGCTCTTAGGAATTGCTTCTTTATTTGTCATCCTTTAACCAGACTTTGCAATTTCTCAAATGCTCACCTAGAGCTTTCAATGAATTCTTAAAAGCTCTTGCGTCCATCGAACAAAAATATCAAGTCTGCAATATTTGAAGTTGTTTCATTATAAGGAAAATGCATCAACTGATTTTTAGCACAAAAGTGTTTTTATTTATACAAATAAATACAATCTAATTTCACCAAAAATTTAAACACTTTATACTAATTTGCATATTAATTCAAATATTTTAATTTAGATAATTTAGGTAAAATTTTAAAATTGAGTGCAATATTGTCTAACCGATCAAATTGATCAAAATTTATTATTGTATTTTTTTAATATCATAAATAATATAAAAGTTAACGTTATTGTAGTACGTTCACAAACTGACCTTTTCATTTATATTTTTATATATATTATAAATAAATTATAGATAGATTATTTAAGAATTAACATATTCTCAAAAAAAAATTATTTAAGAATTAACATATAATTATATTTACATAATTAATTAATCTCTTTATGTTTTTGTATTGCCGGTTTATAAATTTTCTCTATATTTTAATATAAAAATTTTATTATTAAATAAAATTGCAATTAGTTATCGAATTGAATGATCACAGAGTTAACTTTTCCTCCCTTTTATTAACATTGGTTGCGTGTATTTTTTTTAAATGTTAACTTAATTACATTTTTTAAGAATTAAAATTTTTAATATCATAAAGTAATATATATATATATATATATATATATATATATATATATATATATATATATATATATATATATATATATATATATTATTAAATAAAATTACAATTAGTTATCTAATTGAATTATCACAGAGTTAACTTTTCCTCCCTTTTATTAACATTGGTTGCGTGTATTTTTTTTAAATGTTAACTTAATTACATTTTTGAAGAATTAAAAATTTTTAATATCATAAAGTAATATATATATATATATATATATATATATATATATATATATATATATATATATATATATATATATATATATATATTTATATTTATATTTATATTTATATTTATATTTATATATAACCCACATATTTTATAATTAAATTTATAATTACTTCTCAAATTATATTAAAAGGTATTAATTTTAATACTTTATGTAAATGTTGGCCATTTAAAAAAAAAATTATCTTAGTTGCATTTTTAAATATTTTAATTTAATTACTTGTTATAGCACTAAAACTTTTTAATGTAGTATATTGCAATAAAAATTGAGGTTACTTTTATTCATCCAAAAGTTAAATAATTTAAACTACTTTAAAAAAAAGGATAAAGTTATATATTTCTTGCACATAGATTATTAATTAATCTTCATGTAACACCCTAATTTTTAAATAATTATTTTTATATAAAAATATTAATATATTATTGTATTAAAATTTTATAAATTTATTTGAAATTTTCTGGATTTTAAAAATCGGGTTTAATTTTCTTAAACTAATAAATTTTATTAATTTATAAAAATTAATTTAAAGACCACGTGGTAAAAATAAAAATATATTTGGACTCCAAAATTTTTTTTTTAAGTTTTTGAAATTTTTGGGTTTCATTTTTTGTCCCAAGACAGAGTAAAAATTTAAATTCAGGTATCTTGAATCGGACTGGCCGAATCGAATCGGACTGAATCGGATGATCGAATCAAACCGGTCCCTTTCCTTTACCCTCCCTTTCCCCGTGCGGCACCTCTCCTTCTCCCCTTCGATTCTCTCTCCTCCCGCCTTGTCCGAGTAGCCAACCACCTCCCCTCCCTTCCCCAGTCCCTAGCGCACCACCCCTACGCCTTCCCCTGGCCTGCCACTGCCCCAGGATGCCGAAAAAATGTGCGTCATTGGCCTCCTTCTTCACATGATGCGTCGCTTCACCTTCTTGGCCAAAATCCACTAGATTCGGCCACCAATCGAATCGGATCTTGTCACAAAACTCATCTACACCTTGAGAGCTTTTCATAAACACCAAGAACTAATTTTCATTGAGTGGTTTGTCCAATTTTTGCCCGAAAAATTTTAGCCCATTTTGATTTTTGGGCTAAATTTCTCTCAAATCAAAAACCACACAAAAATTCCTAGAATACCAGTGTGCTCTACTCGATGAGAGCTTCGCAACCATATAAATTTTAAAATTTTCTGACACCAAAATTTTGGTGGGTCCTTCAAACTTTGCAATGTTTTTCTAAGCTCTAAATGAGCTTATTTAATTTTCTAATAATTTTATATTTTTTCGAGCTCCAAATGAGCTTATTTAATTTTCTAACAATTTTATTATAATCCTTGGTGTTATGGGCTTCGCGTAGATACTTTCGTTTCATGGAAATTCGATTATTGCTCGGGTTTGCATTTTCAGGCAAGATAGACAGGCTATCGGAGCAACTTTCAATTCGGGTTAAAGTTATAGTTTATCCCACCATTTTCAGACGCCTCGGACGCGCTTCAAGCATCAAAATTGGCATAGGTAAACTCAAACCCTAAGTTTCTTCAATTACCTAGTGTCGAATTTAAAATAAAAATTTATAAAATATTTGTGGGTAGCTAGAAAATTATAAATTCTTTTGTATTGGCTTCATAATATTGTTAAGGACCGTGGAACAAGATTTTAGAAATTTTAGACCTCGTTTGAATGATTTATAATAAAATGATAGTTATAGGGACTAAAATATAATTTTTCAAAATTGTGAGTATTGACTATTTTGGAGGGCTCAGGAGGGGCCACATGATGATGATGAGAATGTTATGGGTGAGCTGAGCTCCCCAAATGGTTATATATTGTGATTACAAGTTGGGTGAGTCAAAAACTCCTTGTTGGATGGTCCTGCATATGGCCGGACTCTATTTGAGTATTTTTTTCATTTGGGTTTTGAAATTGGGCTTATAGTTTGGGCTTGAACAGTGAAGCTTACAACGGGCTTTGGAGGCCTTATGCTGACCCAAATCCTAGTGCCGATCCAGCCCATAAATTAGGTCGTGACAATGTTGGTATCAGAGCTTAAGCTCCAGATTCACGGAAAGTATATGTCTAAGACTTTAAGAAAAGCCTTGTTAGGAGATCACATGCGGAGTGTAAGATCCTATTTCATCTTTTTCTATAATTCCTTATTTCTAGATTTTGTGTTATTTTTTTGGCAATTAATAGTGCTTCAGTTAGTGTCTTGGTTTTCGTGAAATACGTAGAGATGTGAAATAGAGTTAGCAGACGTGCTAAGGTATGCCATGGGGATACATATTCTAAAGAAATGTTGTTTTTCCATCATAGTGGGGGTTAAAGGGTGTGCCTATCTAATGCAAGGCACGAGAACATAAAGGTGATTTTTGACATTATAGTTGCCCTAGATGGGAGTGAGGGTACCACTGCTGGCAATCATTGATGGATGGCCCAGTTAGAGTAAGTTCATAGTATCAGTGGATTCAAGAGAGATAAGAGATTAGGAGACTGGGTATGTTGGGACATACCATAGTAACTATGTAATGTTTTCAATATTTGTGCTGTAAGCTACATATTATAGTACCTATATGGGATTATTGTGTAAAGCTACATGCTTCTCTGTAGTGTTCCATGATGAGGGTGTTTGAAGATAATTTCTGGTTTGGTATAGCTATGCCAAAACAAAGTTATATATCTACAGAAGAGTTAGAAAAGCTCCTAGTTAAGATTTAAAACCCTTGAGATAGGATATCAAAGGTTGCAGTTGGGTGATAACTAGAGTCAGTGACTCAGTTATCCTAATTTGAGGGCAAAGTTATAGCATAAGTGGCACGAGACTAGGGGTTTTTAATGACACCTACCTAGTGGGATCATCTAATCTCTAATATGGGGTCTTGGATGGTTTTGGCATTACAAGAGACGTTTTGCCTAAAGTTTAGAAAGAATATTATATCCTTTGTGTGTTAGCAAGATGCAATACCCCTGTTGCAGTCAGTTATGATGTAGGGTATAATCATATACTTTTAGAAAAGACAAAAGATTACTACTAATAATGGTGACCTAAAGAATAGTGTCCCAAATGGGGACTATAGAGTGTGGTAGAGAGTAGTTGGCTCAAGTATCCTGAAGAGAGTATAAGTTTTATTATAGGAACTAAAGTGATTGGATCGTGATGGATGAAAAGTTAGTGAATTGAATGACGGGTTATGGTACCCAGTATCATAAGTTTTGACTAATTGAGTGGATATAAGAAAATAGAATCTCTGCAGATTTCCTCTTTGAGGTATTAGAGAGTAGTTTGTAGCTAACCTGAGGAAAGGAAAATGACTGCACCATTCAATACCATCCTGGGAAGGCGAATGTCGTGGCAGATGCCTTGAGTAAAAAGTCTTCTAGTAGTGTGGCGCATATATCAGTGGGAAGAAGATTGCTGATTCAGGAGATACATGAGTGTTGTGGCAGATGCCTTGAGTAAAAAGTCTTCTGGTAGTGTGGCGCATATATCAGTGAGAAGAAGATCGTTGATTCAGGAGATACATGAGTGTTAGTAGTATGCCCTAGAGCATATCATTTTGTATGTATATTGTACATAGTTTATTAATAAAAGGCAATTTCACTTTTCCATTTACATAATATATTTATGTGTAATAGAAAAGGTCCATTGATATTTTGTTAGAAATTCTATTATTAAGTTATTAAGAATATAAGTGATAGTATTTCTAGCACAAAGTATCATAAATAGGTTCACAATCTAGGATACTTCACACTGGACATGACTTATTCAGAAAGATTGTAATCATGTTTGTTCCCAAGGTATTTATATGAGATATAAATAAGATGAAGTAGTGAGTCTCATGCCACATAACAAACATGATAGGCATTTATACATGATAAGTAGGCCGAACTAGTGACGCATGTCGCAAGGTATTTTGCGGTCACCTAGACGAAAGCTCTTCACCGAAGTGGAAAAGTGAGGAGTCGCCACTTTAATTTTAAGGGAAATTAAAGAAAACCATTTGTGAAAATAAATTTAAAAGAAACCACTTCAAAAACAGAGATTCTAGGTTCAGGGTCCGCATACAGGCGGGGAAGGTGTTAGGCACCCCGCCTCGTCCCTCAATGAAGGTAAACAGATTTAATGTTATGTTCTTTCATAAATTAAAAGGGTAATTAAGGGGTTGGGATAGTGATGATATTAATCCTTTGTGCAAAATAAAGGAATGTTTGATATTTCACTTATTTTGGGTTGCCCAGGAACACAAGTTCGTAAGATGGCCCTTTAGTGAATAAGTGTTGTCTTGTGTATTGGGGTCATGTCATTTAGTTTGAATTTTGTTAAGAGAGCTCGGGCGGGGGACTTCTCCCGATCTCTAGATATGTTTTATTAAGAGTTTTGAACGGGAGATTTCGGATAAGAACTCTCCTCCGATCTCCCTGTTTTAATTTAAGCGAGAATCAAGTAAGAACTCTCCCCCGATCTCTTAGGGTGTTCGGTTTAAAATTTGATGAAGGATCTTGGATAAGAACTCTTCTCCGATCTCTGTGTTTTTTATTTGAATGAGAATCAGGTAAGAACTCTCCCCCGACCTCTTTGGTTCAAAATTTTAAATGGAGGATCTCGGATAAGAACTCTCCTCGATCTCCGTGTTTTTATTTGAATGAGGATCGGGTAAGAACTCTCCCCCGACCTCTTTGGCTCAAAATTTTAAATGGAGGATCTCGGATAAGAACTCTCCTCTGACCTCCGTATTTTTGTTTGAATGAGGATCGGGTAAGAACTCTCCTCCGACCTCTTAAAGTATTCGGTTTAAGATTTTAATGGAGGATCTCGGATAAGAACTCTCCTCCGATCTCCGTGTTTTTGTTTGAATGAGGATCGGGTAAGAACTCTCCCCCGACCTCTTAAAGTATTCGGTTTAAGATTTTAATGAAGGATCTCGGATAAGAACTCTCCTCCGATCTCCGTGTTTTTGTTTGAATGAGGATCGGGTAAGAACTCTCCTCTGACCTCTTAAAGTGTTCGTGACATAAGACCGAACTTTTCACCGATCTCGTATATGACTACCTTGTCTGAACTCTTTGGCTGGCTACATCCGATCTCTCCCAGTTACTAGTCTGGGGTCTTATCTCGATTCCCGCTCTATTATGCTATTTCCTAGACTCGCTTAGTAGCCCGACCTCATGACTTTTCTCCTATTCCCTATTCATTCTTTGATTATTTTTACTTATTCAAAAGAAACTATCACGTTAGGATATTGCTACCAACATTTTACTAAATTACCTACAAGTTACCCACAACCGGAACACCTATATTTGAAGGAAATAAAAACTAAGAACAAATAAATAACGTGAACTGATGAATGGAAAAAGTAAACTCAAGAGAACAACAATCGGCCTGAAGGATCTACGTGGGATCTTTAGTATAACTGGATTTAATGAAAATTTCGAGAATAAAAGTAGAGAAAGTAAAACGCGAGTGTTTGGCAAAATGATAGTCTAGGCACTTACCTGTGTGAGGTCGAGGCTATCAAACTGACTCCAGAGATTACAAATATTGTAGAGTTGAAAGCTGGTGATACAAGGACCAATGCTTACTGATTAACGTTTAAATGCAGGTTTTATAGCATTGGTGAAAATTTTTTGAAGCACCTAACTGATTAACGATTCTAAATTAGAAAATTTATATCTATTAACTCAATGGTACTTGATATTGTAACTCTGCAAATTTCTTATATGCTTGATTTTCGTCATTGAGCTATCTGTATGCCAGATTAAAATTCGCTGACCTCTCAATCAGTGGATCGATATGTGGAGATTTATATAATACTAGAAGCTTTATATGATGATAATACTAGGAAAGTTGCCTCCATCTCTTTGCCTAAACATTCAAAATTATGAATGGAGCTGTCCAACACAGACCCTTGTGATATGCTGCTGTCATATATATCATTGGTTATTGGTTCAACATTAGATTCGTGAACCATACACTTTTATGCAGTGCAAAGAGTGAGAGCAAGTCTCTCTTTTTAGTGAGAGGATTTCCTCCCATTCTCTCTAAGAGTCTTCGTTTCTGTTGTTGTTCAGTCACCCTTCATCTGCCCAAAGGGGGTGTGTGGGGTTGGTGGGGGTGTGCGGTATAGGTTTTGGTTTTGTTTGTCTTCTTGTCTCTGGGCTTCAACTGTAGGGGGGAGGGGGGATGGTTCATCCACCCATCTTCGGTGGGTTGTATAGTTTTGGTTTTGTTTGTCTACTTGTCTCTGGGCTTCAACTGTAGACCAGCATAATCGCTTCAGTCTCTATTTCAGGGGGTCCTTCCCTTCGGCTAGCTTCAGTGGCAGTGGAGGTACCGCTTGGTCACCGACTCCATTTCCGTCTGGGCTACACGAGAATGCCTGTGACTATACCAAGCTTTTCCTCGTTCATTCCGACATCGGTCCCTAGCCTAAGGTGATATTGTGATTGCTGTAAAGCATTTCTCTGGGAAGAATGTTGTAGCTCTGGGCAAATCGATTGCTGGGGAGGGGGCGCTTGTTTCTCCCCTTGCTGCTGTCGAGTTCTTTGCATGATTTAAGCTTTGTTTTATGCAGATCTACATTGGGCCGCCGGCCATCATCTGCTGCGGTGGGTGGCTCGCTTCTACTAGGGCAGCTCAGATGAGGATCCGGTCTCAATCCTCTTGGTCCTAGGGATCTTATAACCATAAGGATGGTTTGGGGCTTCATATACTGGGTTGGGTTAAGAGCTTTTGTAGCCAGTTCTTTATGTTTGTGGGCTTTCGGGGCCTTGTTTCATGCTGATTCATGAATTATGAATGATCATATTTCCGTCGAAAAAAAAAATGCACTTTGTAGTAATTCTTTTCTTCCTTTATATGCTCATATCTAGCTAGTGATGAACTATATTGGAAAGGTCTACTTTCTCATAAAAAAAGTTGGTGCACAAAAGGTCTACTTAAGCAAAGGAAACAAATTCCTAGGTTTGACTTCCAATTTTATGAAGGCTTAGCAGGGTACCTTGGACTTGGTTTCTAATGTCATTAATTTCATTCCCATGGCTGACCTTTCAGCTGTTTCATCTAAGTAATGAGTTGCTATTGTATAATATAGTGCTGGATTTTATCAACAGGGAAGAAGAAGTTTAGTAGTAGAGAACCATGCATTTGCAACCTTGATAACAATACTGTTTTGCTGCTTGGAATTTTTACTCTGCCCTTTTTCTTCTTATTATCGTTTGTTTTTTACTCTCTGTCCCCCTCTTTATATTACTAATAGTTCTTTGCCTTCAGGACGAGAGGATTTTATTGGAAAATTAGGTAGCATAGGCTACTTTATGAAGTTCCATGAAGCTAATGATGGATGCATTGTCCATTGAGTGTTGCTTTCCCTGATATCATAAGGACGAAATGACAGTTAATTTGATTTATGCTTGGACGAGTTTTATCTACAAATTTTGATTTGATTTGATTTATTTTTTTTGGTAAATTAAATTATAATTGAATTAATCTACATGGTTAACAAATTTAGGCAAAGTGAGTGCTCATTGCTGGCCGTATTTTGTCTCTTATCTAAATAAACTTTTGATTCATTTTGAATTGATTTGAGGAACAAATGTCCATTTATGCTAAATCTTTACCCGGTTGAGCACCTTTTCGGCACTCCAAATCAATAATATGAAGGG
Organism: Hevea brasiliensis; assembly: GCF_030052815.1. Classification (NCBI taxonomy): domain Eukaryota; kingdom Viridiplantae; phylum Streptophyta; class Magnoliopsida; order Malpighiales; family Euphorbiaceae; genus Hevea; species Hevea brasiliensis. The sequence goes on along the minus strand of NC_079510.1, from coordinate 38,971,379 downwards.
GCAGGATAAGTTCTTGGGTCTGCCAGATGAAATCCCTTGGTCCAAAAAGCAAATTTTCCTTCAAATTAAAGATGTCATCCAGCACTAATTGTGGGGTGGAAGGAGCTGCTCTTATCAACAGGTGGCAAGGAGGTTCTCTTAAAAGCAATGGCACAACTATCCCAAACCATGCCATGGCATGTTTCGATCTTCCCCATTCAGTATGCCAGACTATCAACATTATCATGTCTAATTTCTGGTAGGGCTAGGAATAGGTAGTACGAAAATTAAATTGGTTGCTTGGAAACATGTGTGTGAAGCAAAAATGAAGGGCAGTTGGGATTTAGGGACTTAGAAGCCTTCAACATTGCCCTCCCAGCGAAACAAGGATGTGCGATTCTTTCCAATTCTAGTTCCCTCTTGTCTTGCATCTTCAAAGGCAAGTATTTCCCTTATAATTCATTTATGGAGGCAAATTGGGTCACAATCCATCTTGGGGATGGCACAATATCTTATGGGTAAACAGATTCTTAAAAAATGGATAAGATGGCATGTTGGCGGTGGTAAGATTATCCTTTGAAAATTTGAGGTTTGGGTACCCAAATCCTTTCCAAACCAGTAAAAAGTGAAAGTAGATCATAAGGAAGAGGTAAGGTGGGTCACTTAACCCCTTGATGCCAACCATGCCTCTTAGAACATCCATAAGCTTAGGGCTAATTTTTAAAAAGAGGAAGTGCAAAATATCCTAGCTATTCCTGTGTCTCTAATTCGGCAAAAAGATAGGTAACTTTGTATTTCACCAAATATGGGAGCTGTGCAGTCAAATTGAGCGATTACTTAGCCAAGGACTTGTTGAGAAGAAGCTACGAGAGAACACAAAGTTGGCTCAGGTCCCTTATCAAATATGGGATTGATTCATTTTTAGAAAGATGTTTGGAAATTCCAAATCCTGAAAAAACTATCAATTTCCCTTTGGAGAATGTTGAAAGAATGCCTCCCCACCAAAGAATTCCTCCAAAAAAGATTGCTGCAGATCCTAAGGGGCTGTGACTTTCGTGGTGAAGTTGAAACCACTTAGCATCTTTTTTTTTGAATTACCCTAAAGCAGTTGAAGTCGCAATTCATTCCCACATTCACTTGAGATCCACTCAATTGACTAGCATGAACATGATGTACTTGTGGTCTAGGAAATTATTACCATGGCGCTAAACCATCATGACGAATTTATTCAATCTATGAACATGCTCAAGAGAATCACAGGCCAGCGTTAAGTGTGATCAATCAATTCACTCCCCCTCCACAAGATACTGTGAAGATCAATTTCTATACAACCGTGAAAAAATATTACAAGATTGGCTCAACTGCATCTATAACCCGAGATCATCTCAGCCACCCTTGTGATTAGTCATGTAGAAGGTATAAAGTTATCATTGATGCATAGGCTCTTGAAAGCCTAGCATGTCGAGAAGCAATATTACTAGCAATCTCTAAAGGCTCCAAAAGGGTCACCTTAGAAGGTGACTCTCGAGTGGTCATCCAAGCTCTCTTGGGAAGCACTACTCCAATAGATATACAAGGGGTTTTGCACTCTGTGTTGATGCTCTCTTCTTATTTAGACTATACCTCTTATTCTTTTATTAGGAGACATTGTAATAAAGCTGTTCATAGCCCAGCTTCCAAAGCTCTTAGGGATTGCCTTTTTATTTGTCATCCCTTAACTAGACTTTGCAATTTCTCAAATGCTCACCTATGAATTCTTAAAAGCTCGTGTCCATCAAACAAAAATATCCAGTCTGCAATATTTGAAGTTGTTTCATTATAAGAAAAATGCATCAAATGATTTTTAGCACATAAGTATTTTTATTTATACAAATAAATACAATCTAATTTCACCAAAAATTTAAACATTTTATGCTAATTTACATATTAATTTAAATATTTTAATTTAGATAATTTATGTAAAATTTTTAAAATTGAGTGCAATATTATCTAACCGATTAAATTGATCAAAATTTATTATTGTAATTTTTTAATATCATAAATAATATAAAAATTAACGATATTTTAGTCCGTTCACAAACTGACCTTCTTATTTACACTCTTTTATATATATATATATATATATATATATATATATATATATATATATATATATATATATATATTACAAATAGATTATTTAAGAATTAACATTATATTTACATAATTAATTAATCTCTTTATGTTTTTGTATTGTCAATTTATAAATTTTCTCTATATTTTAATATAAAAGTTTTGTTATTAAATAAAATTACAATTACTTATCTAATTGATTTCTCCCTTTTATTAACGTTGATTGTGTGCATTTTTTTTTTTTAAAAATGTTAACTTAATTGCATTTTTAAAGAATTAAAATTTTTAATATCATAACTAATATATATATATATAGAAAAAATCCACTTATTTTATAATTAAATTTATAGTTACTTCTCTAATTAAATTAAAAATATTAATTTTAATGCTTTATATAAATGTTGGCTATGTTATATGGTAGTGAGTGCTGGGCACTGAAGGAGTCGTATGTGTCTAAAATAAGAGTTACGGAGATAAGAATGTTATGGTGGATGAGTAGTCATACTAAACTAGATAAAGTCCGTAATGAGAGTATTAGAGAAAAGGTAGGAGTGGTGTTAATTGAGGATAAATTGAGAGAAGGGAGATTGAGGTGATTTGGCTATATGAAACGTAGACATACGGATGCTCTAGTTAAACAAGTTGAGCACGTTAAAAGATAGAAAGAAAAGAAAGAGTAGACATAAACTGACTTGGAGGAACGTAGTACAATATGACCTAAAAGTATTACACATTTTCGAGAATTTAACTCAAAATTATTTAGAATGGATAGAGAGAATTCATATAGTCGATCCCAAATTATTAGTATAAAAGTTGAGTTGAGTTGTAATTTTATGAGATTAGAATTTCTAATATCGTAAATAATGTAGGACATTATTGGTATTTTTGTTCATTACAAGTTCACCCCTCATTATTATTATTATTATTATTATTATTATTATTATTATTATTATTATTATTATTATTATTATTACATGTAATATTTATGTTAATTGAATTAATAAAAAAATTTAAAAAAATTCAAAGTGAAACCAAATAATACTTTTCATTGGAGAAAATTTCCGGAGAAATGTCAGTGCCGGATTTATTTATTTATTTATTTATTTTTCCAACTAGAAATGGGGCAAGGAATTTATAAGGAGAGAGAAGGAACAAATATGAATGGAGAGAAGCATGCTGTATTTGTCATTTTTATTAAACCCGGCCTTGGCCCGCGGATTGACATGGTGAAAAATTCAGAAAAAAAAAAATAATTTAAAATCTTCTAAAAATATAAATTATATTAATATTTTAATATTTAAAATTATATTTAATAAATAAATAAGATATTGTTTAGCTATAATTTTTTTATTCATAATAATAGAAGAAATTTGTTAAAATGATATGCTTATTTATTAGTTTTAATAGATAACTAATATTTCATAAATTTTAAAAATATTTTATTTTATATATATATATATAAGTAAAAAAAAATTGTATATATAATTTAACAAATGCTGAAATATGTTGATTAAATTATTTATTTATATTAATAAATATAATATTTAATTAAATTTTTAATGAGTCACTAATTAAATTATTGACCCGTTTATAAAACCGTTGGCTCATTAGCCTAATCTTTTAGCCGGGCCAATTTCTAAGCAGGTTTAATAATTATAGTATTTATACCATTGTACAAATATTAATTTACTACTAAAGTAATTAGGTTTTTGGTCTGCGCTTTGCTCAATGTAATCACATTGATATATTATTTAATTAAAAAAATTATGATTATATAGCTTTTCTCATATCTTTATACTTAATTGATTTAAAATGTTTTAAGAATAGATTGTAAAAAAAATTGTGAAATATAAAGAAAATAAATATGCATAATAAATATAAATTGAAAATGAATAAAAAAAATAAAATATAATAAATATATATATAAATAAATTCATATAAGATGAAAGTTTCGTTAGTGATATTCATGTAAATTGTTCACAATATCTTCTTTTAATGCCTTTGGTTATTAAAATATTACTTGATGAGTTTGAGAGAAAATCTTCATTAAATATTATATCTTTTATTTGTAATAAAAAGTAACTAATTTAATTTTTGATGTGTGATATTATTTTATATAGTTTATAACTATAATTTTTTTCCTAATATTATTTAAATTGCAATTATTCTCATAATTTTTTTATTATAAACAATTATATATATAATTTTATAATTATACTGAAAAATAAAAAGATTACTTTTGTTTATATAATTTATAACTAGGACCCTTAATTTTCTTAGTATTAATTAAATTATAATTATTATATTTTTTTATTAAATTCGCTATAGGTCTATTAGTATTTACATGTCATTACATGTTATCAATGTTGTAAAATTGTTAGGAAAATTAGAGCAAAATGGACAAAAAAAAAATCTCTAATAACGCATCATTTGTTACATTTGGGTGAATTTCATTTTGAGCAGTGTTATTAAACTTGGCCCAGAGATTGATTGAGCAAAGGGACTAGGTGAATGAGTCAGTTGTTCAATCAGTGGGTCAATGATTCAACGAGTGAGTCATTAAAAATTAAATATAGCACATATTAATATAAATAAATATAATTAATTAAATTTTAATTATTTAAAATAAAATTTTAACATTTATTAAATGATATTTAATAAATTTTAATAGTGTTTTTAAATTTTATAAAAAAATATTAAAGTAATATAATGCATAAAATTTTTTATAAATGTATAATTCTCTTTTTAATAGGAAAAAATGCTTGTGGGACTAAGTGGATCCATATTAAATGTGGAACGATAAGGATAATAAAGTCATTTTATATATAAAAGTCACATTATTTTACTAAAATATCTTTTAGACTATTTTTATAGGGAAATACAGAGATTTGAAATTTAAATTTTAAATTGTGTATGTTGTATTTATTATAATTATAAATTTCAATACAAATTGAAAGTTTCATTTACTTTCTCTCTCTTCTCTTTAATCAACTATTTTCTTTTTTTTTTTTAACTAGGCTTACACATTTGAAAAAAAAAAGTTATTTATGTAAATTAAAAAAACTTAAAAATAAAAATAAAATAAATAATATATTACTTTATTATAATTAAACAAATAATCAATCTAAATTTAAATCGATTAAATTAACTCAATTAAACTAACAATATAAATCGATTAAATTGATTCGATTAATGTATATATAATAATAAATAATTAATTAATATTATAATTTCAAATGAATTCAATTGACTTAATTAAAAAAAAAGTATTTCACATAAATAAATCATATATTTTTACTCAATTGAATCAATTAAAGGATTAATTCACTGAAATATATGATCAATCTAACATATCACATATTTAATTGATTCAATTGACTGAAATATATATTCAATTGAATCATTTAAATAATAATTGTTATAGTTGATCCAAATATATATGAATAATGTGACATAGTGTGACATATCGCATACTCAATTGATTCAATTAACTAAAACATGTATTCAATTGAATCATTTAAATAATAATCGTCACAATTGACTCAAAATTTTTATGGTCAATTGATTCAATTAACTCAAAATATATATGGTCAATTGATATAATGTGACATGTTACATAATCAATTGGTTCAATTTACTCAATTAAGGGTTAATAATAATCGTCACAATTGACTCAAAATATATATGGTTAGTTGATTCAATTGACTTAAAATATATATGACTAATTGACATAATGTGACATGTTACATAATCAATTGATTTAATTTACTCAATTAAGAGCTCAATTGACAAAAATACATTATCAATGTAACATGTCATATACTCAATTGATTCAATTAACTAAAATATATGATCAATGTGATATGTTATATACTCAATTGATTTAATTAATTAAAATATATATTTCATTGAAGCATTTAAATAATAATTATCAAAATTAACCTAAAATATATATGATTAATGTGACATTGTACATAATTAATTGATTTAATTTACTCAATTAAATGTTCAATTGGCTAAAGTATATGATCAATGTGATATATCATATACTCAAAATGATTCAATTAAATCAATTAAATGATAAATGTTATAATTGACTCAAATATATATAATCAATATGATATTACACATAATCAATTGATTCAATTAAATCAATTAAAAGCTCAATTAACTAAAATAAATAATTGAAGTGACATGTTACATACTCAAATTGATTCAATTGAATCAGTTAAGTGGTAATTTTCATAATTGGCTCAAATATATATGATCAATATAACATGTCACATGCTCAAATTGATTCAATTGACTCAAATATACATTCAATTAAATTATAATTTTTACAATTGACTCAAATGCATATAATTAGTGTGATATTACACATAATCAATTTGATTCAATTGACTCAATTAAAAACTCAATTGACTAAAATATATGATTAATATGATGTGCAATATACTCAAATTAATTCAGTTGACTCAAATATATACATTTAATTGAATCAACTAAATTATATTTTCACAATTGACTTAAATATATATAATTAATATGACATTCATGTAATCAATTGATTCAATTGACTCAATTAAAAGCTTAATTGACTACAATATATAATTAATATGACATGTCAAATACTCAAATTGATTCAGCTGACTCAAATATATATTAAATTGAATCAATAAAATTATAATTTTTATAATTGATATAATCAATGTGACATGTCACATGCTCAGTTTATTTAATTGATTAAAACATATATTGAATTGAATCATATAGATTCATCTTATTTACTCAAAACAAATAAGAATATTAGTTTATTTGTCACTGTCTAATTCAATTTCGTATCATAGATCAAATTTAAATTAATTTTAAATTAAATAATAATTAATTAATTTACATTAAATTAAAATCATTTTTTTAAATCAAATAACTAAATTTAATTAAAGTCAGAAATTAAAATTAAAAGTGAGATAAATAATTTGATTTAATTAAAATTAATCCTAATATTAACAGGCCATTTTTTTTAACTAAACTAACCAAATTAAAGGGCAAAAAATTTAGTATGTTCTACCTTACACGTTTTATGTAATATACATGATTTTTGTCTATTGGTACAGAGTTGAGGAAAAAAAATAAAAAAGCCTCTAAATGATAAATATTGGTTAAGAGAAAATTGTTTCATCATAAATATTGGCTAAAGGAAAAAGTACATATAGATTGTACTCTTTAAAGTTTTAATAAAGTAAAATTAAAATAAATTTTTAAAATTAAAATTTAAATATTAAGTATATGTTATTAAAATTCAAATAATGATATATATTTTGTTCACTGCGTGTAGAGAAAATAAGTGTAGAGAAAAAGTTTAATTTTTTTTTTCTTGAAAATGAAAGTATAATTTATTACTATTTGTTAAAAATGAGGATATAGTTAGAGGGAAAGTATTGAAAGAGGAAAGAGTAAAAAATGGAGAGAAATTTTACCTCAAAAAATATAAAGGGTAAACAAGACATTTTATATTGTTGAAAATCCTTTGATCCACATTAATTATGGATCCACTTGATCCCTCAATCATGATCATTTCAATATTTATGAAATATTAAATATATATTAAAAAATAAATATATTAAAATAAATAACACATGGCTGTCAAGTTTTTTTTTTTTTTTTTCCAAAGGTGGATATTTCATTGGATTAAAAAGAGCTTTAGCCTAGATACAAAAGCTTAAAAAAGCTTGTTCATAAAAAGCCCATGGACCAAAACAACAAAACCCCAAAACTAATATGTAACCTAAACCCATAAAATCAAACCCATACCCCACATATCTAACCCTAATCTAGAAGGACAAACATCAACATTTCATCCTCATAGCCATTCAACATTCCAGCACTATTAGAATTGATCATCGGTTGCAAGCAAGGTAGGAAAGTCATCTTCATAACAAAACAGAGAGTCACAGATTAGGTGAGATAACAGACAAGTGAAAGAACCGAGTCATAGGCCGAGAAAAGTGTCAAAGCCATGGAGCCTAAGAGAGTAGCACCTGTATTGACGACACAGAAGGCAACAGTGACAAGGACTGTCAGCGTCTTACTCACGCCATACCCTCGTGTTGAGTAGCAAAATGAGCAACGACCCCAGGCTTCTAAGTCGATAGCATCATTCGTAGGAGCCACCACTAGGACGCTAAGAAAAAACAGGAGATTCATACTGATGGTTGAAGGCTTTCAAAATAATTACACACACAAACAGAGCAAAGAACAGAAACACACAGCAAAACAGTAGCTCAAACACTCTTAAAATTAACGATTTGACTGCAGCTAAAATAAAAAACAATATCTATAACCTACTCTAAAGGTGAGGAGGGAACCTATGGCTGGGTCAAGGGAAGAGAGGCCCTCCCCTGCCTAGAGGGGCAAAGGAAGGTCAATGAAAACAGCAAAAAAGAGAGCTTGAACCCTAGGCAAAGAAAAGAGAAAAAAAGAGAACTTATACTCGACATAACAGTTATAGCTATCAAATTAGCTCAATTGATTTTGATCCACTTCTCGTCTCCTTCCCTTCATTTTTCAAGTCCACATGAATCTCATAAACAAGTAACTTTGAATCCTCTATAGCAGAAAGCAATAGAGCAAGCTGTGAGTATGTTCGGCCAATCAAACCCATATATTTTGCCAATCAAACCCATCGAAGGAGGCCCAAAGCTCATCAAAAGAATATTACGCATCATCAACAGACAGCCTAAGCACATCAATTGGTAATCTTGGGTTGCTATCACAAGTTACCAAACTACCATCTCCACCATCAACATCTACTAAGACCCATTTCAGCTATGATAAATGGATTTTCTCCTCCCTTCTCGTCTCTGTCTTGTTTTGTAATCCAAATAATCTTCACATGAGAAAGACATTCAAGAGTGAAGGCTGCACTTTGGCTCGCCTTCGATGAAGGGTTGCACGCAGATGATCCTTGAAGCTGATGGAATTGCAATAAATTATAGAACCAATATCAGCAAGTAAATGAGTTCATGATCACCTCTTCCTTCAATTGAATAATGTCATGAGCGAAAATTATCCGCAACGGCTCATCTTGAATCACTGCATGTGTTTCCCTGGCTTAGGATTCACAGTGTCATCGTCACCAAAATCTGTCACCGTGTAAATTTTTCCATCTCTTCCACCAGTGGCATTCTTATTGAACCCAATGGCACAACCAGCTAGGCGCTAGCAGTTCTTATCCCAATTGGGGTCGCACTAGTAACCATCATAAGGTTACCGTTTCCACAATAGTGATAATCTAAGTTCCTCTTGAACGCATTGATGGCCCCGCGTTAAAGAAAATGCAACACATTCTAGAGATTGATATATACAAATAAAGAAGCTAGAATGCACAAGTTTGTCAATAAGAAATTGCAAAAATTAATTACAACTTCAATGCCCGACCCATCAACAGACATGATAGCCTTTGCTTCTTCATGGAAGTAACCCGTTTGAGCAAATATATGTGTGTGTGTGTGTGTGTGTGTGGATTCCCAGCTGAATAAGCTTACGTAGGGTGATACTGTTGGTGGAGTGAATTGATGGTGACATTGAATTTGCGGGTGGTTTTGATGATGGTGGAGATGGTGAATATGGGGATGCTGGCATCGTGGTTAACATTTCATTTTCCAGTTAATATCCTTTTGGCAATACAGGGATGCTTGGGACTTTCAATCTATTGATGCCCCTAAACCCAACATTCTCACGGTTCCAACCTCAATTGCAAGCAGATAGAGAGAGGGGACAGGTTATTAAGGATTTAACTAAAATTAGAGGACCGTTAATTTAATTAGTCATTTTTGCTCTATTAACCCCCTTTAACGAAGGGATTTTTATTTTGTTGGAATTAAAATTCAGTGATGGATAACATGTATTAGTTTTGAGATGACTTAGAGACAGAAAAGTAATTTAACCAAAATTTAGGTTCAGACTTGACCTCCAAACCATAACTCAGTCCTCGCCGAGCATCTCCTCGTTACGCTTTGAACCCACTCTGCCTCTGTGAATGAACTGCGAGGGGCTCTTATGTGCTACTTTTCCAATAGGGTTTACGTTTCTAATGGCAAAGCTCGCCATTTTCGGCTTCTGATATCCTGTAAGTTTACATTGTTCAAACCCCTTCTTTCTATTTCCAATCAATGTTTCGTTTCTTTTCCAAATTACTCTTAAATCATACCATCATAAGCTTCAAAGCGTGTTATCCTCGTTATATTTCATCTCTAAATTCAGCCTCACGCTCAAATGACCAACAGCATTTAACACTCAATTACCTCACCAACTCATGTGGGATGTCTCTAGGAATGGCCGCTTCAGCCTGCAAGTTTGTTCGTATTAAGAGCACAGATAAAGCGGATTTGGTTCTTCAACTGTTAAGAGCTAAAGGTTTTACTCAATCTCAAATTGCTTGCTTAATTTCAAGGCGACCGCAACTTATTCTATTAGATCCCGATAAAATCCTTAGACCCAAGATTGAATACTTTGAGTCACTCGGTTTTTTAGCTCCCTGGCTGCCCAGGGCGCTATGTGCAGACCCAAGGATTCTAGCAGCTAGTTTAAAGAATCGAATTTTGCCAAATGCTTATTTCCTTAGAGGGTTTCTTGAGACCGAGGAGAATTTTATATTGTCCTTGAAGCGATGCTTTAGTGTACTTTGGTTGGATACTGAATTGATGATGTCTAAGATATGCACCTTGTGCGCTTTTGGTGTGCCAGTACCCAGCATTAGGAGGCTAGTAGTATTGCATCCTAAATTTCTATTTCTTGGATTTGATTCTTATGAAGAAAAGGTTGGAGAACTCAAGGAAATTGGGATTGAACCAATGAGCAAGACCTTTATATATGCTTTCAGTTCAATGTCCTCTATGGGCCACTCAAAATGGGAAAGGAAAAAGAACGTGTTGATGAGCTTTGGCTGGTCAGAAAGAGATATTCTTAGGGCATTCAGAGCACAACCATTATTCATGACTGCCTCTGAGAAGAAGATGAAGCAACTAATGGAGTTCTATCTGACAAAAGCTTGTTTGCAGCTTTCAGATCTTGTTAGATCCCCATTTCTATTTATGATCAGTTTGGAGAGAATTGTCATACCAAGATGCACTGTTTTGGAAGTGCTATTGTTGAAGGGCTTGATTAAAAAGGATGTAAATGTTGTTTCGGCATTAACGGTGTCTAAAAAACGGTTCGAAAAAAAGTTTTTTGCTTATTTCAAGCAGGATTACCCTGAGTTGATCCAGGCATACCAGGCTAAGATATTTCGAGGATTTGGTAACAAAATGTGATAGGGGATTTGGCGAAGGAAGCTTTGCACACAAGAAATGCAGAAGCAACTGCTACTGTAGGTTAGCAATATAGCAGTTAGGCAGCGGTTAGAACCGTAATGTCAGTTACTACGTCGACTACTTTCTGAGATCAAATTGATTCACCATGTTAACTTCTTAAGCTTGTTCTAACCCCTAGCAAAGTAAGTGTTTACTGCTGACAAAATTTAGGCAAAACTTATGCTGGCCTGTATTTTCTGATGGTTGATTCAGGGTAATTTTATATGTGTGAATCTGAACAAACTTTTGATTCATTATAAATTGAATTTAGAGAGCATCATGTTCATTTTATGCCTTTTTTTTGTGAGCCAGTTATCTCATCTCACCTTCTTGGGCACATTTAGAATCTGTAATCCACCGCAGAAGATTTTGGCTGAACTAGGCTTTACAAGTTGTTTGTCCTTTGTTGTTCATATTAATTTGGGAGAATGTGGTTTCTAGGCATTTATCTTTAATATGCTTGTGTTGCCTTTGCGTTTCTTTATGATGTAAACTTTCTCCTCAAATAAGTTGGTGCACAAAAGATATACTTGAACAAAGGAAACAAGAGTAGCTTTGACTTCCAATTTTATGAAAGCTTGCCAGGGTACCTATGATATGGCTCCTAATGTCATTAATTTCATACCATGGCTGATCTTTCAGCTGTTTCATCTAAGAAATGAACCGCAATATTTAAAGTTTAAGATGTTCATTTAAATGCAGGTTTCATATCATGGGAGAAAAATTTTGGAGCACTGCTGATCCGTGGATCAGAGATACGACTACATAATTTGAGTTTTGTAATTCTGCAAATATTAGACGCCTTATTTTTATCATTAAGCCAAGGATGTTGTTTACAGAAATCTCCTCTCTCTTTCCTTTGACATGTCTCTGTGAACTGATATGGTCATTTTTTGGGTGTGGGAAACAGGAAATGAGTTGCTATTGTACAATATGATGCTGGATTTTCTGTGAACAGGGAATAAGAAGCTTAGTTGCGGAGAACTATGCATTTGCAGCCTTGCTAACAATACTGGTTTGCTGCTTGGAAATTTCTTTTTTGGGAGAAAAAAAAATTTTGGTATTTCAGTAATAAGCATTATAATATAACAATAGCATAACCTTCTCATGAGAGAGAAAAAAATACAAATATAAATAATTAGAAGTTTGAATTCATAGATGACCCGACAGGGGATAATAATCTTCGGTGTAGTAATGGGTCATTTTTCATTTTATAGGACCTGCTGCTTGGAAATTTTAATAGTGTGTTTTGGAGTCTCTATCCCTCTTTCATATAACTGATAGTTCTTTGCCTTTCGGACTTTGAAAATTTGACTGTATAGGCTACTTTAAGAAGTTTCACAAAGCTAAAGCTAAGGAAAATGGACTGCAATATCATGATAGGAATGGGCATTCAGTTGCATAAATCAATATTTTTTGGAGAAAAAGAAATTGAGCTGAAAGAGTAGTTCAACCAAATTAAATAGAAAATAATATATATAATTTTCACATGTAATATTTATCTTAAAAATATATGTAATTTCCATTGATTTGATTAATTTAATTTTTCCCTGGAATAATTGAGTGAATAAAATAGAATTAGTAAAAAAATTTAAAAAGCTAAAAGGAAATCAAATTGAGTTGATTAAATAATCTATTCGAAAAAATTGAATTGTGGGGTGGAAGGAGCTGTTCTTATCAACAGGTAAAAGCAATGGCACAGCTATCCCAAAACACGCCATGGCATGTTTCCCTCTTCCCCATTCAGCGTGTCAGACGATCAATATTATCATGTCTAATTTCTGGTGGGGCTAGCAATAGATGGAATGAAACGTATGTGTGAAGAAAAAATTTAAGAGTATTTGGGATTTAGAGACTTAGAAACTTTCAACACTGCCCTCCAAGCGAAATAAGAATGTACGATTCTTTCCAATTCTAGTTCCTTCATATCTTACATTCTCAAAGGCAAGTATTTCCCTTATAATTCCTTTATGGAGGCAAATTGGGTCGCAATCCATCTTGGGGATGGCGCAATATTTTGTGGGGCAGACAAGTTCTTAAAAAATGCCTTTGCAAATATGAGGTTTGGGTACCCAAATCCTTTCAAAACATGCTTAGAGTGAAAATTGATCTTGAGGAAGAGGTAACATGGGTCACTCAACTCCTTGATGCCAACTGTGCCTCTTAGAACATCCATAAACTTAGGGCTAATTTTAAGAAAGAGGAAGTGCAAAATATCCTAGCTATTCCTCTGTCTCTAATTCTGCAAAAAGATAGGTAACTTCGCATTTCATCAAATAAGGGGGCTATGTAGTTAAATTAGGTTATTACATAGCGAAAGACTTGTTGAGAAGTAGCCAAGAGAGAACACAAGTTGGCCCAAGTCCCTCAGCAAATATGGGATTGATTCATTTTTAGAAAGATGTTTGGAAATTTCAAATCCAGAAAAAAACTATCAATTTTTCTTTAAAGAATGTTGAAAGAACGCCTCCCCGCCAAAGAACTCCTAAGCAGGAGATTGGTACATATCCCAAGGGACTATGACTTTTGTGGTGAAGTTGAAACCACTTAGCATCCTTTTTTCAATTACCCTAAGGCAATTGAAGTCGCAATTCATTCCCACATTCGCTTGAGATCCACTCAATTGACTAGCATGAACATGATGTACTTATGGTCAGAGCTATCCTTGCATCATTCTAATCAGGTGCAAGCAAGTAATTTATTAACATACTTGTTTTTTTTTTTTTTTTTTCTCTTGTGGCATATTTGAAGAAGCAAGAATCTCCTTATTTGCAAACAATAAAGCCTCAAAATTATTACCATAGTTCTAAACCATCATGAGGAATTTATTCAATCCATCAACATGCTCAAGAGAAAGGCCAGCATTATATGTGACCAATCAATTCACTCCCCCTCCACGAGATATGATGAAGATTAATTTTGATGCAATCATGAAAAAATATTACAAGATTGGCTCAGTTGCAACTATAACCCGAGATCATCTCGGCCACCCTTGTGATTAGTCATGCAGAAGATATAAAGCTATCATTGATTCATTGACTTTTGAAAGCCTAACATGTCGAGAAGCAATGTTACTAGCAATCTCTAAAGGTTCCAAGGTGACTATCAAATGTTCATCCAAGGCCTACAGGGAAGCACTACAGATATACAAAAGCGGTTTTGCGCTATGTGTTGATGCTCTCTTCTTATTTAGACTATACCTCTTATTCTTTTATTAGGAGACATTGTGATAAAGCTGTTAATAGCCCACCTTCCAAAGCTCTTAGGAATTGCTCCTTTATTTGTCATCCTTTAACCAGACTTTGCAATTTCTCAAATGCTCACCTAGAGCTTTCTATGAATTCTTAAAAGCTCTTGCGTCCATCAAACAAAAATATCAAGTCTGCAATATTTGAAGTTGTTTCATTATAAGGAAAATGCATCAACTGATTTTTAGCACAAAAGTGTTTTTATCTATACAAATAAATACAATCTAATTTCACCAAAAATTTAAACATTTTATACTAATTTGCATATTAATTCAAATATTTTAATTTAGATAATTTAGGTAAAATTTTAAAATTGAGTGCAATATTATCTAACTGATCAGATTGATCAAAATTTATTATTGTATTTTTTTAATGTCATAAATAATATAAAAGTTAACGCTATTGTAGTACGTTCACAAATTGACCTTTTCATTTATACTTTTATATATATTATAAATAAATTATAGATAGATTATTTAAGAATTAACATATAATTATATTTACATAATTAATTAATCTCTTTATGTTTTTGTAATGCCGGTTTATAAATTTTCTCTATATTTTAATATAAAAATTTTATTATTAAATAAAATTACAATTAGTTATCTAATTGAATGATCACAGAGTTAACTTTTCCTCCCTTTTATTAACATTGGTTGCGTGTATTTTTTTTAAATGTTAACTTAATTACATTTTTTAAGAATTAAAATTTTTAATATCATAAAGTAATATATATATATATATATATATATATATATATATATATATATATATATATATATATATATATATATATATTTATTTATTTATAACCCACATATTTTATAATTAAATTTATAATTACTTCTCAATTTTTATTAAAAGGTATTAATTTTAATACTTTATGTAAATGTTGGCCATTTAAAAAAAAAATTATCTTAGTTGCATTTTTAAAATTTTAATTTAATTACTTGTTATAGCACTAAAACTTTTTAATGTAGTATATTGCAATAAAAATTGAGGTTACTTTTATTCATCCACAAGTTAAACAATTTAAACTACTTTAAAAAAAGGATAAAGTTATATATATCTTGCATATAGATTATTGATTAATTTTCATGTAACACTCCTAATTTTTAAATTATTATTTTTATATAAAAATATTAATATATTATTATATTAAAATTTTATAAGTTTATTTGAAATTTTCAGGATTTTAAAAATCGGGTTTGATTTTCTTAAACTAATAAATTTTATTAATTTATAAAAATTAATTTAAAGACCACGTGGTAAAATAAAAATATATTTGGATTCTAAAAATTTTTTCTAATTTTTTGAAATTTTTGAGTCTCGTTTTTTGTCTCAGGACAGAGTAAAAATTTAAATTCGGATATCTTGAATCGGACTGGCCGAATTGAATCGGACTGAATCGAAAGATCGAATCAACCCGGTCCCTTTCCTTTACCCTCCCTTTCCCCATGCGGCACCTCTCCTTCTCCCCTTTGATTCTCTCTCCTCCCTCCTTGTTCGGCTAGCCGACCACCTGCTCTCCCTTCCCTAGTCCCCAGTGCGCCACCCCTACGCCTCCCCCTAGCCTGCCGCTGCCCCAGGATGCCGAAAAACGTGTGTCGCTGGCCTCCCTCTTCACATGATGCATCGCTTCACCTTCTTGGCCAAAATCCTCTAGATTCGGCCACCAATCGAATCAGATCTTGTCTCAAAACTCATCTACACCTTGAGAACTTTTCATAAACACTAAGAACTAATTTTCATTGAGTGGTTTATCTAATTTTTGCCGGAAAAATTTTAGTCCATTTTGACTTTTGGGCTAAATTTCTCTCAAATCAAAAACCCCATAAAAATTCCTAGAGTACCGGTGTGCTCTACTCGATGAAAGCTTTGCAACCATATAAATTTCAAAATTTTCTAACACCAAAATTTTGGTGGGTCCTTCAAACTTTGCAATGTTTTTTTGAGCTCCAAATGAGCTTATTTAATTTTCTAATAATTTTATATTTTTCCGAGCTCCAAATGAGCTTATTTAATTTTCTGACAATTTTCTTATAATCCCTGGGGTTATGGGCTTCGCGTAGATACTTTCGTTTCGTGGAAATTCGATCATTGCTCGGGTTTGCATTTTCAGGCCAGACAGACAGGCTATCAGAACAACTTTCAATTCGGGTTAAAGTTATAGTCTATCCCACTATTTTCAGACGCCTCGGATGCGCTTCAAGCATCAAAATTGGCATAGGTAAACCCAAACCCTAAGTTTCTTCAATTACCTAGTGTCGAATTTAGAATAAAAATCTATAAAATATTTGTGGGTAGCTAGAAAATTATAAATTCTTTTGTATTGGCTTCATAATATTGTTAAGGACCGCGGGACAAGATTTTAAAAATTTTAGACCTCGTTTGAATGATTTATAATAAAATGATAGTTATAGGGACTAAAATATAATTTTTTAAAATTGTGAGTGTTGACTATTTTGGAAGGCCCAGGAGGGGCCATATGATGATGATGAGAATGTTGTGGGTAAGCTGAGCTCCCCAAATGGTTATATATTGTGATTACAAGTCGAGTGAGTCAAAAACTCCTCGTTGGATGGTCCTGGATATGGCCGAACTCTATTTGAGTATTTTTTCATTTGGGTTTTGAAATTGAGCTTATAGTTTGGGCTTGAACAGTGAAGCTTACAATGGGCTTTGGAGGCCTTATGCTGACCCAAATCCTAGTGCCAATCCAGTCCATAAATTAGGTCGTGACAATGTTGGTATCAGAGCTTAGGCTCCAGATTCACGGAAAGTATATGTCTAAGGCTTTAAGAAAAGCCTTTTTAGGAGATCACATGCGGATTATAGGATCCTGTTTTATATTTTTCTATAATTCCTTATTTCTAGATTTTGTGTTATTTTTTTGGTAATTAATAGTGCTTCAGTTAGTGTCTTGGTTTTCGTGAAATACGTAGAGATGTGAAATAGAGTTAGAAGACGTGCTAAGGTCTGCCATGGGGATACATATTCTAAAGAAATGTTGTGTTTCCATCATAGTGGGGGTTAAAGGGTGTGCCTATCTAGTGTAAGGCACGAGAACATAAAGGTGATTTTTTACATTATAGTTGCCCTAGATGGGAGTGAGGGTACCACTGCTGGCAATCATTGATGGATGGCCCAGTTAGAGTAAGTTCATAATATCAGTGAATTCAAGGGAGATAAGAGATCAGGAGACTGGGTATGTTGGGATGTACCATAGTAACTATGTAATATTCTCAATATTTGTGCTGTAAGCTACATATTACAGTATCGATATGGGATTATTGAGTAGAGCTACATACTTCTCTGTAGTGTTCCATGATGAGGGTGTTTGAAGATAACCTCTGGTTTGGTATAGATATGCCAAAACAAAGTTATATATCGCCAGAAGAGTTAGAAAAGCTGCTAGTTATGATTTAAAACCCTTGAGATAGGATATTAAAGGTTGCAGTTGGGTGATAACTAGAGTCAGTGACTCAGTTATCCTAATTTGAGGGCAAAGTTATAGCATAAGTGGCACGAGACTAGAGGTTTTTTATGACACCTACCTAGTGGGATCATCTAATCTCTAATATGGGGTCTTAGATGGCTTTGGCATTACAAGAGACATTTTGCCTAAAGTTTAGTAAGAATATTATATCCATTGTGTGTCAGCAAGATGCAGTACCCCTGTTGCAGTCAGTTATGATGTAGGGTATGATCATATACTTTTAGAAAAGACAAAAGATTACTACTAGTAATGGTGACCAGAAGAATAGTGTCCCAAACGGGACTATAGAGTGTGGTAGAGAGTAGTTGGCTCAAGTATCCTAAAGAGAGTATAAGTTTTATTGTAGGAACTAAAGTGATTAGCTTGTGATGGATAAAAAGTTAGTGAATTGAATGACGGGTTATGGTACCCAGTATCATAAGTTTTGACTAATTGAGTGGATAAAAGAAAATAGAATCTCTGTAGATTTCCTCTTTGAGGTATTAGAGACTAGTTTGTAGCTAACCAGAGGAAAGGAAAATGACTGTACCATTCAATACCATCCTGGGAAGGCGAATATCATGGCAGATGCCTTGAGTAGAAAGTCTTATGGTAGTGTGGCGCATATATCAGTGGGAAGAAGATCGCTGATTCAGGAAATACATGAGTGTTAGTAGTATGCTCTAGACCATATCATTTTGTATGTATCTTATACATATTTTATTAATAAAAGGCAATTTTACTTTTCCGTTTACATAATATATTTATGTGTAATAGAAAAGGTCCATTGATATTTTGTTAGAAATTCTATTCTTAAGTTGTTAAAAATATAAGTGACAGTATTTCTAGCACAAAGTATCATAAATAGGTTCACAATCGAGGATACTTAACACAAGACATGACTTATTCAGAAAGATTGTAATTATGTTTGTTCCCAAGGTATTTATATGAGATATAAATAAGATGGAGTGGTGAGTCTCATGCCACATAATAAACATGATAGGCACTTATACATGATAAGTAGGCCAAACTAGTGACGCATATGACAAGCACATGGAATTTACTCTTGTCAATGCATTGTCATATATCATATCAGTGCATATAATCTTTAGACCTGAGATAACACAGTTATCTTGTATATAGGTGGTTTGAGTTTGATGCTGCTTTCATACTTATACTGTGTATGGGTATGTGGGCATGTGTTGGCTCCTACTAGTTATATATGGAGATAGGTGTTGATCAAGATGGAATCTATTACCCTAAGTAAATAGGGATAAAATCCTATGTTCATTTAATTATTCTTGATGTTTCAAGTTCCTGGCCAAGATAGACAGATTTAGTCAGAAAATAGTTTCTGACAAGAAAATCTAATTAATCAAGAACTGGAATTAAAAGAGAACATAAGATTCATAGCAAATGGAGTTAGACATTAACCATGACTCCAGCTCGAATTGGGATTTTGTAACAGAGAGATTTTAGTGCATGGTAACCTATGATTATAGGTTTATTTAAGGTATTCCTTGTTACTGATTGGGTGGCCATGGCATGCTATGCTAGGTGTCAACCATGGTCTATGAGATGCCTAAAATGATTTAGAGAAATCATTTATGGTAAGAAAGAGTTCTTATGATATTAAGAGTAAATATCATATCTCATTGTCAATTAGTAATGAGCCTAGTGAGTCACACACATACACTAGTTAATCACCAAGTAAAATATGATTTAATTGATTAATTAAAAAGTTTAATTAATTAATTAAATAGGTTTGATTTGCAATGAGATTGTAAAGTCCCTAGCATGGCTTGAAACTAAATCTAGGTTATTGGATATATAGTAAAAGTTAAATTTATATTTAAAGTGTTTAAATATGAATTTAATTATGAGAAATTAATTAATGGAGATTAATTAATTAATTTATATTTGTGTTGACCCCACAAGCTCAAAGGAGCATAGATTTTGATGATACCAAAACTCAACTAGAATCAAACTAACATTGTTTTAAGTGTTATGAAAAAGACCAAGGATTTTATGATGGATTCGTACCTATGAAGAAAGGATGACATTCTAAGGATAACACAGGACGAATCAAAGGAAATAAAAGAAGAAAAGGTTACCTTCCAAGGCTGCATTGAAAAATCAGATTTGAAGGTACATCTAGTATAGAAGTTAGTTTTAATTTCTAGAATTGGTTGTGAAAAGAATTGAGGAGTAAAAGTCAATGATGCTTATTTTTAATCCCTCAAAAGATTTTCTTTTTAAATATCATTATTGGCCTAAAAAGTGTTTGACTATGATTTGGTGTAAAGTTTTATAGTTTTGAAAGTTATGCAGAAAAGTTTTCCTGGTATGCTAACTGGTTTGCTACTTATATTAGTATGCTAACTGGTTCGCTATTTTCTCAAGTATGCTAACTGTTTCAACTCTGCACAACATCGCAGAAAACGACAAAATAACGGCTATTTTCTTGAAATTCGTATCTGTAACATTCAAATGAGTTCTGCAACGGTAAAAAACGTTCCAAAGCTATAAATACACCTTCCTTTGGCCATTTTGCACTTAATGAAAGTCCCTCTACTGTTCAAAATCATTAAAAGCTTTCATTCAAAGTGCTCAAAGTGATTTATTGCTCATCATTGGCTTATTTACTCAACTCTTCTTTATAGATTCTGTTGTATTGAGTGAGAGTGAGTTTTAAACACATTATTATCATTTGTGAGAGGTTATTCAAGCACCTATTGAAGCTTGTTTGTGATAAGTGTTTGGGATAACACTTGGTAGAAGTGTAAAGCTACTTGTAAAAGCTTTGGTGTGAAGATTTGTAAAGGGCTTTGTCTCTTGCCTTGACAAGAGAAGAATAGTGGAGTGAAGACTCAAAGTGGGATCTTTGAGAGAGTGGATGTAGGCTAGTTAAAGCCGAACCACTATAAAAATTTCAGTGTTCATTTTCTCAACCCTAGCTCTTTACATTTATGCAATTTAGTTTTATGAATGATATGCTTTTGCTGATATGAAAATTGATATCATATCTTTGTTGATCTTCGCTATCCGAGAAAAAGCAGTTCTTGCTAAATCTGCGATATCCGATATAATCGCTTGTTGTTTAATCTACGTCGGTTAGTATATCCGGTATTCATTACAGTTCTTGTGTTAAAAATCATTCGATCGATATATTTACTGAATGCTAATCTAGTCTGTTATATCAGTATACTGATTGCATATAGCTTAACCTTGAATAAAATTGTTAATAGAGTCATATTGTTCATATTTAGCATTAGTCAATTAAGTTGAACTTAGCTGCAATTTTCAAAGGTTTTGAGCAAGAACCGAAAATTGTTTTTAAAGTCCAATTCACCCCCCTCTTGGACATATTTTGGGACATCAATTTGGTATCAGAGCTTGTCTCTCTTGCTTGAGGATTAAACCCCTTAGAGTGATCCACACACATGGCTAGTTCATCTAGAAATTCTGCTGGTATACCTGCCCCCTTAGCTGAAGGTTATTCCATCACTAGACCACCACTTTTTAATGGCACAAATTACTCCTTTTGGAAAACTAGAATGAGAAACTTTATACAATCTGTTGACATTGATGCTTGGAGAATAGTTAAAGATGGTCCTTATATTCCTTATAAAACCAGTGAAGGAACTGTACAAATTCCTAAAGCTGAAGTTGAATTTGATGATAATGATTGGAAGAAAATTTCTACAAATGCCAAGGCTATTAATATTCTTCATTGTGCTCTTGATATTAATGAGTATAACCGTATTTCAGGATGTCAAACTGCAAAAGAGATATGGGACAAACTAGAAGTTACATATGAAGGAACTGATGTGGTAAAAGAGTCAAAGGCAAACCTCCTCATCCGTGATTATGAATTATTTGAGATGAAACCTGGTGAAACTATTGCTGAGATGAGTACCAGATTTACAGACCTTGTAAATCTACTTAAAGCTCTTGGAAAGAGATTTGAAGAACAAGAACTTGTAAAGAAAATTTTGAGGTCTCTTCCAAAGACGTGGGAAGCAAAAACTACTGTTATTCAAGACACCAAGGATTTCAGAAAATACACCTATGATGAGCTGATTGGTTCTCTCATTGCACATGAGATGATTTACAAGAAAGATGAGAATGAAGGTGATCAAAAGAAAAAGAAAGGGATAGCTTTCATATCCGAAAAAGTAGATGAGAAAAAGAAAAATGTTGCTCTTAAAGCTAGTTCAAGTGATGATTCAAGTGCTTCAAGTGATGATGATGAAGATATGGCTATGATAGTCAAAAGATTCAAAAGAGCATTTAGAAAAGGTGGAAGCAAATACAAGAAATTCACAAAGAAATATGCTCCAAAGACTCCAAATCATTCAAGTGAAATAGTTTGTTATGAGTGTAACAAACCAGGCCACATTAAGCCTAAATGTCCTACTTTGAAGAAGAAAAATAAGTTCAAAAAGGACAAAAGCAAAAAGGCAATGGCAGCAACTTGGAGTGACAGTGACTCTTCATCAAATGATGAAACAAGTGACAAAGTGGCTGCAAACACTTGTATGATGGCAATTGAAGAAAAAGGTGAAAGCTCACACATCGAAGATAGTGAAAATGAGGTAAATCTTGAACTTTCTAATGTTGATGAATTAGAACTTGCATTTGTGAAGACATATGATAAATATAGAAATTTTAAAAAGAAATGCAAAATTTTAGTTCATGAAAATTGTGCTTTAAGATCAGAAAATATTTCATTAAGTATGGTTTCAAAGGAAAATGAATTTTATAAATCTCAAATGAAATTATTTAGGGAAGTTAATGATGAGCTTCAAAGATCAAAAGAAGTGTGTGAACAACTTCTTGAGAAAAACAGAATTCTTGAAGAAAAAGTTGAATCTTTGACAAGAGATTTATCTAAATTTACAAAAGGTAAAGAAACACTTGATATACTTCTTGGGAATCAAAGATCCACAAATGAAAAATCTGGAATTGGATATGATGGATTTATGAAGTATGAAAAATACAAACAATTTTTTGTTAAAGCTACATCCTTTTCTCAACCGAGTATTACATGCTTTTATTGTAATCATAGAGGTCATATGATTAATGCTTGTCCTATTAGGAAAGGAACCTTTAAGGCAAAGAAAGTATGGGTGCCTAAAGGAACTTTACCTAATGTTACTAACATTCAAGGACCCAAAGTTGCTTGGGTACCTAAGAAACGATTAATCGATTTCAGTCCGCCTAAGGAGTATGCTGGAAACAGAACATTGGTACATTGATAATGGCTGCTCTAGGCACATGACAGGAAATAAAGGCAAGTTTTCCTCTCTTACGTTGAAAGAAGAAGGTTATGTGAAATTTGGTGATAAAAGCAAAGCTAAAATTGTTGGATGTGGAACTATTGGTAAAAATCCTTGCATTGAGAATGTTGCATTAGTTCAAGGATTAAAGTATAATCTTTTAAGTGTTAGTCAATTATGTGATAATGGTTTTAAAGTGATTTTTACTTCTACACATTGTGAAATTCATGGAAATAATGTTATGTTTGCTGGTGCTAGAATAGATAATATTTACTTACTTGATTTAACAAGTCTTGAAGAAAATTGTGAAACATGCTTTATGACTTCAGATGATAGTGCATGGTTATGGCATAGAAAATTAGGACATGCTAGCATGAGTACACTTGCTAAACTCTCTAGAAAGAACCTTGTTAGAGGACTTCCAAAGCTAAGATTTGAAAAAGAATTTCAATGTAAAGCTTGTGCACTTGGTAAGCATACAAAATCATCTTTTAAATAAAAAAATGTTGTAACTACGTCTAGACCATTGGAATTATTACATCTTGATCTTTTTGGTCCAATCACACCTAGAAGTCTAGGAGGCAAGGCATATGCATTTGTAATTGTTGATGATTTTTCAAGATTCACATGGACTTTCTTTCTTGCTCATAAAGATGAAACCTTTGATATATTTGAAGCTTTTTGCAAAAGAACTCAAAATGAAAAAGGATATTGCATTACATCCTTGAGGAGTGATCATGGAAAAGAATTTGAAAATAATTTGTTTGAAAATTTCTGCTCTCAAAATGGTATTTATCATACATTTTCAGCTCCTAGAACTCCACAACAAAATGGAGTTGTTGAAAGGAAAAATAGATCTTTGCAAGAAATGGCAAGAACAATGCTGAATGAAAATAGTTTACCAAAATATTTCTGGGCAGAAGCTGTAAATAGAGCATGCTATATTTTGAACAGAGTTTCCATTAGAGCTATTTTAAAGAAAACTCCTTATGAACTTTGGAAAGGAAGAAAACCCAATATTGCATATTTTTATGTCTTTGGTTGCAAATGTTACATTTTGAATAACAAAGACAACAATCTCAAGAAATTTGATGCTAAATCTTGTGAAGGAATATTTCTAGGGTATTCAACAAATAGCAAAGCATATAGGATTTTCAATAGAAAAACTTTGACCATGGAAGAATCAATGCATATACTTTTTGATGATGCTAACACTTCCTTGCAAAGGAAAGATTCTTGTGATGATGAAATTGAGCAGATTTTAAATTCAAAAAATTCGAATAATGATGAGCTTGAATCAAAAGAACAAGTGGAGGATGATCAAAATGATAAAGAAGAAGAACTCCCTTGCTCCACCAATATTGAAATTCAAGATGACTCCCAACCAAATGTGGAAGAGCTACAAATTGAGGAACCTCAACATCAAGATATTCCACAAGAATGGAGGTACCATAGAAATCATTCCAAAGATGACATCCTTGATAGTCCATCACAAAGAATGATGACAAGAGCTCAACTTAGAAGATATTTTGGTAATGTTGCTTTTGTTTCTCAATTTGAACCCAAAACATATGATGATGCTCAAAATGATGAAAATTGGCTTTTTGCTATGCAAGAGGAATTAAATCAATTTGAAAGAAACAAAGTTTGGACACTTGTTCCTAAACCTAAAAAGCACACTGTTATTGGAACTAAATGGGTATTTAGGAATAAGATGGATGAAAAAGGACATGTAGTTAGAAATAAAGCTAGACTAGTAGCTCAAGGATACAACCAAGAGAAAGGTATTGATTTTGATGAAACCTTTGCCCCGGTTGCTAGAATAGAAGCTATTAGAATGTTATGTGCATTTGCATGTTTTAAGAATTTCATGCTTTATCAAATGGATGTTAAAAGTGCATTTTTAAATGGATATATTGATGAAGAAGTTTATGTAGCTCAACCTCCTGGTTTTGAAGACCCTCACTTTCCAAATCATGTTTATAAGCTTACTAAAGCTCTCTATGGTTTAAAGCAAGCTCCTAGAGCATGGTATGAGAGACTTAGTAAATTCTTGCTTCAAAATGATTTTAAAAGAGGAAAAGTGGATACTACCCTTTTCATTAAGAAAATAGGAAAAGACATGCTTATTGTGCAAATTTATGTAGATGATATTATTTTTGGTGCTACTAACCATTCTCTTTGTAAGAAATTTTCCAACATGATGAAAAGTGAATTTGAAATGAGTATGATGGGTGAACTTACCTTCTTTCTTGGATTGCAAATTAAGCAAATGAAGGATGGAATTTTTATAAATCAGTCCAAGTACATAAAGGATATGCTAAAGAAGTTCAAAATGGAAGATATGAAAAGTGTTGGAACTCCCATGAGCTCAACAATTAAATTGGAGAAAGATGAAAAAGGTAAAGAGGTAGATAACAAATTTTATAGAGTTATGATTGGTTCTTTACTCTACTTGACAGCATCTAGACCAGATATTCATTTCAGTGTATGTTTATGTGCAAGATTTCAATCATGTCCAAAAGAATCTCATCTTGTAGCAGTTAAGAGAATTTTTAAGTACCTCATTGGCACTCACAACATTGGCTTGTGGTATCCAAAATGTGAATCATTTGATCTTATTGGTTATAGTGATTTAGATTTTGCTGGTAGTAGATTGGACAGAAAAAGCACTTCTGGAACTTGTCAATTTCTAGGTCATGCATTAGTTTCATGGCACAGTAAAAAGCAAACTTCTGTTGCACTTTCTACTGCAGAAGCTGAATATATTGCAGCTGGAAGTTGTGTTGCACAGATTTTGTGGATGAAACAACAGCTTGAAGACTTTGAAATTAAATTTGATCACATTCCCATAAGATGTGACAATACTAGTGCTATAAACCTATCAAAAAATCCCGTTCAATACTCTAGAAGCAAGCATATTGAAATTAGACATCATTTTATTAGGGATCATGTTCAAAATGGTGATATTCAAATCGAATTTGTCCCTTCTGAAAAACAGCTTGCTGACATTTTCACAAAGCCACTTAATGAGGAAATTTTCTGCAAAATAAGAAAAGAACTTGGTATGATTGATGCTTTTGATTAAGTTTTGATGCATTCTCATGTTTCCATATGAAAATGAAGTGATATATGTTGGTTTGTAGTGTTAAAGATGCATTCTGATATTTTTGGTGCAATTTGAAAAATTCTGGGTTATATCAGATATGAACAGTAATCTGCAGAATTTGATCTCAGTGGCATACTGACTTGTTTGCTAATTTTCTTGATCGCTAAGTGCTTTACCACTGCTCCTACTTTTTCGTTGGCAAACTGGAAGTCAGGTCTGATTGCACTTAAGCTCTAAAATTTTTTTTCGAGCGCCTATTCTGCATGTTTAAAGCCCATATTACTTAAATACCCCTCTACTTAAAGTATTGCATCTTTATGTATTTAAGGGCAAAATGGACTTTTAACACATTAATTTGCGCGGGATTCAATTTTTTTTCTGAACCATCAATCTTCTCGCCGTCTCTCCTCTGCTACACTCTACCTATTCCCTGCAAAAACCTACAGTTGTGTCTTTTCAAGTTTTAAAATTCAAAACTTCATTTCCTTCCGTCGCTCCGTCTCCCAGAACCCGAACGGCTGCGTTTTTTCTTTTCCACCTGCAAATCCATTTCGATCGCACCCTTCCAAGCCATCGTCTCTCTTCATCATTCTTAAATATTTCCGAAATCTGTTGATAGTGAATCGATTAAATCGATTGTTTGCAGAAAGAAAATCCCCAAAATTTTTCGTTTCCTTTATTTCACTAAATCTGCCGAAAGAAATCATTTGCTGTTGGTTATTTTTCTTTGTCAATTCGCACTCTCTGTTTCAGTATATTCCAGGTATAAAAACTAAAACTTTAATGGAATCGTGTTTTACATTCTATCCATGCCTGTTTTATCTACTTTCGTAATGTGCTGATAATTTTTTTTTGTTTGATTTGCTCTCGCTTGTTTGTTCTGTTTTAGCGCTCAGTTGTTAATTTTTTTTTGGGCATTAACATTTCGTAAAATGTGGTATATAATAAATCGATTGCCATGGATTCGTAAGAACCCGAATATGTCTTGCTGTCTGTTCTAATTTTTTTTATGCCATTGCGCTCTGTTGTGCTAAATGAATATTGATATGCTTCGATTGATTATATATATAAATATATATTGGCTGCTCACATCACTGAATTTATAATCTCAGTTCTCACTGTCATTTCGGCCTAACTTGTTTCTGAGATTGGTTATGGCGCGAGACAAAGGAAAAGGGAAAGCCAAAATCACCACATATTCATCATCGGACTCCACTGACGCAAGTGTTCCTGCGTCACCTCCTCCACAAAAAGATGCTCCTCTGGTAATTGGCAAACCAAAAGAAACACCCAAGAAAAGAACCAGTGAGCCAGTTCAAGAAAAGGGAACCAAAAAGAAAAAGACTTCAAAAGCTCCAGTTGTACATATGGAGAGGGCTATTCATGAGCCAAGGTATATTCACTGGCCTGCTTTTATTGAAGTTTCTGTTCCTTTGCAATCTTTGTTTGAGTATCAAAAATGGGATAAACTGTGTTCTGACACTGAAGGAGTGTATGTGGATTTAGTTCAAGAATTCTATAAAAATTCGAGGGTTGATGATTCTGACAAAGATGAGTCTTTTAAGGTGAAAATGAAAGGGAAAATCTATGAAGTGACAGTTTCTAGATTAGCTAAAGCCCTAGGAATTCCAAACAGTGGGAATAAAATCTGCTCCCACAAAGATGTCTTTGCTGTTGGTGGATTTAACAAAAGAGATTTTGAGGGTGAAGTGTTTAAAGGGGAAGTGAAGGATAAAACTAGCATTACCCATGCTCATCAACACATCAAAATTCTTCATAGTTTTATCATTTATGTGTTGAATCCTAGAACTGGCAGTCCCAACTATTTGAGTACCCTTGACCTCTGCATAATTTGGCATATTGTGAACCAAATTGAATTTAATCTTGCCTATTTTATGCTGAAACAAATCATGAAATGGAAGCCACCTTACAAGCTACCCTATGCCCATCTTCTTAATGGTCTATTTAGAGACTTTGGGATACCTTTGGAAACCGAGAAACTTAGGACCAATATGATCCCAATTACTAGTTTGCAAAAAGATGATGATGGCAGAAAGCTTAGATTTGAGCAAGGTGCTAGTTCCAAAGATAGTGCAAGTGGCACTATTAATGTTGAAGGTATTTTGGAGGAAGTAAACAATTTGAGAGAATTTGTTAAAATGGAACTTGGAGAGCTACAGAAATTTAGAGGTTTTCAAACTGTTCTTATGAATGCTCTTGACTCTAAAGTTGATGGAACTTTGATATTAATGTACAAGATTGTGGAAGAATTGTTTAAAATCAAAGTTCATTTGGGTATTTCAACCACTGAGGCTGGAGAAACCAGTAAGGCTGCTACTGGTTCAGTTCCTCAAACTGAAAAAGAAAAAGAGAAAGAAAAAGGAGAAGAGGAAAAACAAGAAGAGGAAGAAGAGGAAACAGAAGAAGAAGAAGAAACAGAAGAAGAGGAAGAGAAAAAAACTGAAGAAGAAGAAGAGAAAGAGGAAGAAAAGGAAGAAGAGGAAGAAGCTGAAGCTGAAAAAGATGACGATGATTCTGATGATGATAATGGAAATGGAGGCAGCAAAGAAGGTAGTGGGAAAGATATGAGTGACTCAGAGTCTGAGGCAGAACCAGAGACCCCTGCTCCTGTTGCTCCTGCAAAAGGAAAAGGAAAAACAGCTCAACAGGAACAGAGAAGCAAACAAAAAGAGGAAACTGGTAAACCCTCTGGCAAAAAGACTAAAACTGGCAAAAAGTCTGTAGCTGAATCTGGTACTACTGTTGTCACTGAGCTCACAGCTGGGCCTATTGTTCCTTTGACACCGAATCGAATTGCTTTGCAATTCTTCAAACCTTGAGTGACAAACCTGTCAAGCCCAAAAAGCTGAAAATGGCTGCTCCAAAACCAATCAGAAGAAGCTCTAGGCTGAAAGGATAAACTGAATTCTGATTGAATTTTGTCTAACAGTCTGTCAGTTAGTTTGCTACTTAGTTTGCTACTTTTGGTTTTTCTGAACTTTAAACTAGTATGTTGTATCAGTTACTGTTTTGACTGTTTATTCACTGCACTTACACTGAATTTTGATTTATTCACATGTGCATGCTTTCTCCCGTATTCTTTTGATGCTGACAAAAAGGGGGAGAAAAGTAATGAATGGTAATCTTGATACTTGATATAGTGTGTGATTACTTGTGGATAACATAGTTTGTGCATATTGTTGATATAACTTGTGAATGGTATACAGTTTGTGATTAGTGTGCATACTTGTGTTTAATTAGTTAGTATCTTTAGTCACACTTGACTCCTTAAGCAAATGCTTATGAATATTTCATTGAAATTATTAAGGGGGAGTTATTTGTGATTAATTGTTGATATAAGCACATACATAGGGGGAGTTATTCTCACATACACATTCATACACATACTCACACTTATTAACATTTACATGGTGATTCAATTGAGTTTTGTCATCATCAAAAAGGGGGAGATTGTTGACCCCACAAGCTCAAAGGAGCATAGATTTTGATGATACCAAAACTCAACTAGAATCAAACTAACATTGTTTTAAGTGTTGTGAAAAAGACCAAGGATTTTATGATGGATTCGTACCTATGAAGAAAGGATGACATTCTAAGGATAACACAGGACGAATCAAAGGAGATAAAAGAAGAAAAGGTTACCTTCCAAGGCTGCATTGAAAAATCAGATTTGAAGGTACATCTAGTATAGAAGTTAGTTTTAATTTCTAGAATTGGTTGTGAAAAGAATTGAGGAGTAAAAGTCAATGATGCTTATTTTTAATCTCTCAAAAGATTTTCTTTTTAAATATCATTATTGGCCTAAAAAGTGTTTGACTATGATTTGGTGTAAAGTTTTATAGTTTTGAAAGTTATGCAGAAAAGTTTTCCTGGTATGCTAACTGGTTTGCTACTTATATTAGTATGCTAGCTGGTTCGCTATTTTCTCAAGTATGCTAACTGTTTCAACTCTGCACAACATCGCAGAAAACGATAAAATAACGACTATTTTCTTGAAATTCGTATCTGTAACGTTCAAATGAGTTCTGCAACGGTAAAAAACGTTCCAAAGCTATAAATACACCTTCCTTTGGCCATTTTGCACTTAATGAAAGTCCCTCTACTGTTCA
This sequence comes from Hevea brasiliensis, assembly GCF_030052815.1. Lineage (NCBI taxonomy): Eukaryota > Viridiplantae > Streptophyta > Magnoliopsida > Malpighiales > Euphorbiaceae > Hevea > Hevea brasiliensis. The sequence continues at coordinate 38,940,691 of NC_079510.1, read as the reverse complement.
AAATCATTAAAAGCTTTCATTCAAAGTGCTCAAAGTGATTTATTGCTCATCATTGGCTTATTTACTCAACTCTTCTTTATAGATTCTGTTGTATTGAGTGAGAGTGAGTTTTAAACACATTATTATCATTTGTGAGAGGTTATTCAAGCACCTATTAAAGCTTGTTTGTGATAAGTGTTTGGGATAACACTTGGTAGAAGTGTAAAGCTACTTGTAAAAGCTTTGGTGTGAAGATTTGTAAAGGGCTTTGTCTCTTGCCTTGAAAAGAGAAGAATAGTGGAGTGAAGACTCAAAGTGGGATCTTTGAAAGAGTGGATGTAGGCTAGTTAAAGCCGAACCACTATAAAAATTTCAGTGTTCATTTTCTCAACCTTAGCTCTTTACATTTATGCAATTTAGTTTTATGAATGATATGCTTTTGCTGATATGAAAATTGATATCATATGCTGTTGATCTTGCTGCTATCTGAGAAAAACAGTTTACTGCTAAATCTGCTGATATCTGATATAATCTGCTTGTTGTTTAATCTGCCGCTTAGTATATCCGGTATTACGCTCGTTGTGTTAAAAATCATCCAGATCGATATATTTCTTGAATGCTAATCTAGTCCATTATATCGATATCACGATTGCATATAGCTTAACCTTGAATAAAATTGTTAATAGAGTCATATTGTTCATATTTAGCATTAGTCAATTAAGTTGAACTTAGCTGCAATTTTCAAAGGTTTTGAGCAAGAACCGAAAATTGTTTTTAAAGTCCAATTCACCCCCCTCTTGGACATATTTTGGGACATCAATTTGATATAAATTGATTTGAAGAGGAGAAATAATGATTTTGGGTTGAGAACTCAAAATTACAACATAAGGGTAATTTTGTCATTTCACATGGTGACATGTGGCACCATGAGATGGTGACACATGCCATCATATAAACTTGCCATTTGTCTTCCTATTATGCAAGATGATCAAAGTCAAGATTAAGTCGAGCTTTGACACTTGGCTTAATGTGATTAAGTCAATTAAAAAATAAGATGCAATATGGTGGTGACATGTGGCAAAGGGTTTAAGTGATTATTTGACCTAATTATAAAAGGGAAAGAAAGAAGAAACAAAACACTCTCTCTTGTCTCTCATGTGTGACAGCACAAAGGCTCTCTCCATCTCCTCTCTTCTTTTCTCACTTGATTCAAAGAAAAATCCCTTAGTTTCCTTGAATTAAAATTGCTAGGAATTGTTTCTAGTGTCCTATACACACATATAACCTCTCTAAAAGCAAAACCCCAAATTATAATTAGTTGGCAAAGGCTTGAGAAGCAAAATTGGGGGCTGCCATTGGTGATCTTGGTGTGGAAAAGCTAGAGGGACAACACTTGGGGTCCTAGGAGCTTCCTAAAGGTGTCAATTACATCCATAGTGCATCAAAAAGGTTAGTGTCCAAATTTCTCTTTCAAACTAGGGTTTAATTTAATTAATTTATTAATTCATAATCTTAAATGGCAAATGAAGATCCTAATACATATTAAAGGTGTTTTAATATGCAACTGAGCATTGAAATTAATTAGGCACATAAGAGATGTGGCATGATGCATGAAACCCTAGAAGAAAAATTTTGAAATTCAATGCTCTAATGCACCAATTACCATGCTTCTGCTCCTTCAATGAGTTGATGGATCAATGTCTAATTCTGAATATATCAGATGAGGGTGCACTGTTAGCATACTTTAGGGTGAGGCCAAACCTGTGAGACAAAATCAAATTTTCTCAGCACAAAGACTCCCAATTAATGAGGATTGTAGAAAAGATACAGCAGGGAAAAGATTGTGAATTTGGGTTTGGTGCATATGGCGCTCTTATGCAAGGCTCCAGGATATGTGTGCCAGATGTGGACAACCTTAGAGCTGAGATCATGCAAGAGGCGCATTACACACCTTATAATATCCGCCTAGGCTCCACCAAGATGTACCATGATGTGAAGGATAGGTATTGGTGGAATGGCATGAAGAGAGACATAGCAGATTTTGTGTCCAAGTGCTTGACTTGTTAGAAGGTAAAATTTGAACATCAGAGGCCATCAGAGAAGTTGCAAGAGATCCCTATCCCAGAGTGAAAGTGGGAAATGATTACTATGGATTTCTTAATTGGGTTGCCTCGTACTGCACATGGATATGACTCAATATGGGTGATAGTGGATCGCTTGACCAAGTCAGCTCATTTCTTACCTGTACGGACTACCTACTCTATTGCTCTATATGCCAGGCTCTATATTCGTGAGATAGTCAGATTATATGGAGTTTCTGCTTCTATAATATCTGACAGGGGACCCCAGTTCACTTCTCGATTTTGGAAAAAGTTACAGGAGGCACTTGGCACATAGCTGAACTTTAGTACAGCCTTTTATCCTCAGACAGATTGACAGTTGGAGAGGAAAATTCAGACACCGCTTCTTATGTGTGTCCTGGACTTTGGGGGATAATGGAATAATCAGCTATCCTTGATACAGTTTGCATACAATAACAACTATCATTCCAGCATTGGGATGGCACCTTATTAGGTACTATATGGCAGAAAGTGTTGGTCCCCTCTGTATTAGAAAAAAGTTAGAGAGGAAAAAGTATAGGAAATAGACCTGGTACAGTACACCTTAGAAATGATTCCTTTGATAAAAAAATATCTGAAAATAGCTTTTAGTAAGCAGAAGAGTTATGCAGACCCTAAGCGGAAGGATGTAGAGTTTGCAGTGGGTGACTATGTATTTCTGAAGGTCTCCCTTACGAAGGGAGTTATGAGATTCGGGAAGAAAGATAAACTAGCACTCCGATACATGGGGCCATTTGAGGTTATTGATAGAGTTGGAGCAGTTGCCTATTGACTGGAGCTACCCCCAAGCCTTTCACATATCCATCCAGTATTCCACTTCTCCATGCTTAGGAAGTACACACCTGATCCTTCTTATGTGCTACAACCCGATACAGTGGAGTTAAATGGAAACTTGACTTTCGAGGAGTAACTAGTAACTATAGTGGACTATAAGATGAGATAGTTGAGGTCAAACTAGATCCCTATGGTTAAGGTCTTGTGGAAGAGCCAGTCAGTGGAAGAATACACTTGGGAGTTAGAGTGAGATATGCGCAGCAAATACCATATTTGTTCAATGTGTAACCCTATAACTTTATTTTGCCTTATGTAAAAAAATTCGAGGACAAATATTCTATGGGAGAAGAAGAATGTAACACCCCTAATTTTTAAATAATTATTTTTATATGAAATATTAATATATTATTGTATTAAAATTTTGGAAATTTATTTGAGATTTTTTGGATTTTAAAAATTAGGTTCGATTTGCTTAAATTAATAAATTTTATTGATTTATAAAAATTAATTTAAAGACCACATGGCAAAAAGAAAAATATATTTGGACTCCAAAAATTTTTTTGAGTTTTTTGAAATTTTTTTCAAAATTTTTGAGCCTCGTTTTTTGTCTCAGGGTAGAGTAAAAATTAAAATTCTGATATCTTGAATCGGACTGGTCAAATCAAACTGAACATGATCGGACCAATCGAATCAAACCGGTCTCTTTCCTTTTTCTTCCCCCCTTCTTTTCCCAGTGCGGCACCTCTCCTTCTCCCCTTCGATTCTCTCTCCACCGTCCTCCTCCAGCTTGCCGACCACCTCCCCTCCTTTCCCCAGTCGCATGCGCACCACACCCATGCCTCCCCCTTCCCCACCGTCGCCCCAGGACACCAAAAAACATGCCCAAAACTCCCTCTTCGCAAGATGCGTCTCTTCACCTTTCGGCCTAAAATTCGATCGATCCGGCCAGCAATCGGATCGGGTCTTATCCCAAAACTCATATACACTTCGAGAGCTTTCCATAGATACCAAAAACATCAATTTTCATTGAGTAGTTTGTCTAATTTTTGCTAGAAAAATTTTAGCCAATTTCGACTTTTGGGTTAAATTTCTCTCAAACTAGAAACCCTATAAAAATTCTGAAAGTACTGGCGGGCTCTACTCGACGAGAGCTTCCCAACCATATAAATTTCAAAATTTTTCAATACCAAAATTTTAGTGGGTCCCTCGAATTTTGCAGTGTTTTTTCAAGCTCCAAATGAGCTTATTTAATTTTCTAATAATTTTATTCTAAACCCTGGTATTATAGGCTCCGCGTAGGTACTTTCGTTTCATGGAAATTCGACCGTTATTTGCGTCTGTATTTTCAAGCTGAACTGATAGCCTGTTGAAACAACTTTCAATTTGAGTCAAAGTTATAGTCTACCCCACCATTTTCAGACGCCCCGAATATGTTCCAAACATCAGAAATAGCATAGGAAAACCCGAACTCTAAGTTTCTTCAATTGCCTAGTGCCAAATTTAGAATAAAAATCTATAAAATATTCGTAGGTAGCTAGAAAATTATAAATCCTTTTGTATTAGCTTCATAACGTTGTTAAGGACCGCAGGTCAAGATTTCAAAAATTTTAGAGCTCGTTTGAATGATTTATAATACAATGATAATTATATGGACTAAAATATAAATTTTCAAATTTGCTAGCATTGATTATTTTGGAGGGCCCAGGAAGAGCCATATGATGTTGATGAGAATGTTTATGGGTGAGCTGAGCTCCCCAAATGGTAATATATTGTGATTACAAGTTGATTGAGTCAAAAACTCCTCGTTGGATGGTCCTGAATATGGCCAGACTCTGTGTAGATATTTTCTTGATTTGAGTTTTGAAATTGGGCTTATAGTTTGGGCTTGAACAGTGAGACTTACTACGGACTTTGAGGGTCTTATGCTGATCCAAGTTCTAATGCCGATCCGGCCCATAAATTGAGTTGTAACACTTGATTTATAATTTCTTAAAACAATGATAAAAAATGTATTTAATTTTTTTTATAGAATATTATAAAATTTTAAGTAAATTTAAATTAAAATAAGATTACATTTTTTATTAATTTTTCATATTGCAAAAGCATACAATAACATTTTTTTATATAAAATATGTGATGATAACCACTTAATAATATAAATAATTTCCATTTCTAAAATATAATAGAAATTAATACATTTCATATTAACTCATAATAGTTTATAAATTATAATAACTTATTAACCTCTTTAATAATATGTTTTATAATATATGAATAATTTATAAATTAACATATATATTAATATATGTTTCATATTTATAAAATATGTATATTATTTATCAAATTAAGACAAAATAGAATTATAATAGAAATGGACTCGTTAAGACAAGGTATAATTATAATAAAAAAAAAACTTCTATTTCTTTTTTATTTTAATAGTTGGCAATATAAGTTTTCATTTTAATTATAATTTTGTGATTAAAATTTCTAATATAGTAAATACTGTAGAACATTATGAGCATTTTATCCCTTTATAAATTTACTCCCTTGTTCATACGTCATCATCATCATTACTGCATGTAATATTTATATTAAAAGTATATATAATTCAATTGATTTAATTAATTTAATTTAACTTTTACAATAAAAATTAAATGAAATTGAATTAATAAAAAAAATTTTAAAAAACTAAAACTAAAACCAAATAATGCTTTTCATGGGAGAAAATTTTGAGAAATGCAGTGCTTATTATTATTATTTTTTTTTCCAACTAGAAATGGGAATAAGATTTTATATGAATAGAGAAGGAACAACTGTGATAAGAGCAAATCGGATGACCCAGTAGTTTAACCAATGACTTGTTAACTCATTAACCCAATTGATTTAAAATTTTTTAATTCAAAATTTTTTAAAAATATAAATTATATTGATATTTTAATATTTAAAATTATATTTATTATATAATAAAATATTACTTATCTATAATTCGTTTAATTATAATAATGGAAAAAATTTGTTAAAATGGTATGTTATTTTTTAGTTTTAAATATAATTAATAGTTCATAAAATTTAACAATATTTTATTATATATATTAACTATTAATGTTCAGCATAAAAATAATTAAAATTTTAAATATTTTTTATATTTTCATATAAATTTTAATAATATTATTAAGATACATATAAATATGTAAATATAGTTAAAAAATGTAAATATAATTTAATAAATGTTGAAATATTGATTCTAAAAATAAAATATAATTAATTAAAATTATTTAATTATATTAGTAAATGTACTACTTAATTACTATATATTTAGTTAATATTTTAATAACTCATTAATTGAACTGTTGACTCGTTCTCTCAGTCGGATCAATTTATGAGCTAGATTTAATAATTATAGTATATATATCGTTAATTAAATATTGTTTTGCTAATAAAGTAAATAGACTTTTGCCTATTCATTGTGCAATATAATCACTATTGGTATATTATTTAATTGAATAAATATATGATTATATAGCTTTTCCTATATCTTTATGCTTAATTTATTTAAAACATTTTTAAAATAGTTTGTAAAGAAATTGTGAAATATAAAGAAAATAAATATGCAAAATAAACATAAATTGAAAATGAATATAAAAAATAAATAATAAAATATAATAAAATATATAAAAATAAATTCTTATAAAATGAAAGTTACGTTAGGTCTATTAGTATTAAATGCGTAATAAATTTATTAATATTTACACGTTATTATATATTATCAACTGATGTTATAAAATTGTTAAGAAAATAAAAGTAAATTAAACAAAAAAGGATAAAAAAAAATTAATAAAGCGTCATTTGTTACATTTTAGTAAATTTCATTTTGAGATTGATTTTATTATATTTATTCGGATATAGATTAAACTTGACCTTAAAAAGTGTATTTATGAGAATATTAGATGTAGAAATATAAATTGGGCTTTAAAGAAAAATTAGAATAAATTACTTTTTAATTTCTGAATTATGTCATAATTAACACTTTTGTCCCTTTATTTCTAAAAATTAATGGTTTTGTCTCTAAATTTTCACCCTGTCCAATTTTAAGTCCTTCTGTCTATATGTTATGTTAGGTCAACAGTAAAAAGAGAGAATGGCTCTTGCAGCCTCACCACCACCACCACCATCATTAGCATCACCCAATTCACCACCACCATTATCATTCATCCTCATCCATTTCTCGTATCCTTCCCTTCATTTTTCAAGTCCACATCAATCTCATTAACAAGTAACTTTGAATCCTCCGTAGCAGAAAGCAATTGAGCAAGTCGTGAGTATGTTTTGCCAATCAAACCCATCGAAGGAGGCCCAAGGCTCATCAAAAGAATATTATGCATCATCAACAGACAGCCTAGCCACATCAATTAATAATCATGGGTTAGTATCGCAAGTTACCAAATTACCATCTCCACCATCAACATCTACTAAGACCCATCTCAGCTATGACAAATGGATTTTCTCCTCCCTTCTTGTCTCTCTCTTGTTCTGTAATCCAAAAGTCATTGATATACATATAAAGAAGCTAGAATGCACATGTTTGTCAGTAAGAAATTGCAAAAATTACAACTTCAATGCCCGACCCATTAGCAGAAGTGATAGCCTTTTGCTTCTTCATGGAAGTAACCTGTTTGAGCAAATATATATATATGTTTATGAATTCCTAGCTGAATGAGCTTACAAGGGGTGATACTGTTGGTAGAGTGAATCAATGGTGACATTGAATTTGCAGGTGGTTTTGATGATGGTGGAGATGGTGAATATAGGGATGTTTGTATCGTGGTTAAAATTTCATTCTCCGATTAATATCCTTTTGGCAATACAGGGATGCTTAGCACTTCCTATTCATCGATGCCCCTCAACCCAACATTCTCACAGTTCCAACCTCAGTTGTTGGCAGATAAAGAAAGGGGGTAGGTTATTAAGGATTTAACTTTAATTAAAATACCATTAATTTAATTAAGATGATACGGTTATTTTTGCGTCTCTTTTGACGGAGGGACTTTTATTTTGACGGAATTGAAATTCAATGAGGAAATCGTTAACTTTTAGAAATGGGGAGCTACACCTTAAGGACAAAAAAGTAATTTAACAAAAAATTAAGGTTAGACTTGACCTCCAGAACATTACTCTGGCGATTCAGTCCTCGCCGAACTTTTGTCCTCACGCTTTGAACCCGCTCTGCATCTGTGAGTGAACTGCGATGGGGCTTCTATGTGCCACTTTTCCAATAGGGTTTACGTTTCTAATTGCAAAGCTCGCCATTTCCGGCTTCTGATATCCTGTAAGTTTACATTGCTCAAACCCCTTCTTTCTATTTCCGATCAATGTTTCGTTTTTTATCCAAATTACTCTTAAATAATACCATCATCCGCTACAAATCGTATCCTCGTTATATTTCATCTCTAAATTCAGCCTCAAGCTCAAATGACCAACAACATTTAACACTCAATTACCTCAGCAACTCATGTGGGATGTCTCTACAAACGGCCACTTCAGCCGGCAAGTTTGTTCATATTAGGAGCGCAGATAAAGCTGATTTGGTTCTTCAACTGTTAAGAGCTAAAGGGTTTACTCAATCTCAAATTGCTTGCTTAATTTCAAGGCGACCACAACTTATTCTATCAGATCCCGATAAAATCCTTAGACCCAAGATTGAATACTTTGAGTCACTGGGTCTTTTAGCTCCCTGGCTGCCCAGGGCGCTATGTGCAGACCCAAGGATTCTGGCAGCTAGTTTAAAGAATCGAATTTTGCCAAATGCTGATTTCCTTAGAGGGTTTCTTGAGACCGAGGAGAATTTTATATCTTCCATGAAGCAATGCTTTAGTGTACTTAGGTTGGATACTGAATTGATGATGTCTAAGATATGCACCTTTTGTGCTTTTGGCGTGCCAGTACCCAGTATTAGGAGGCTAGTAGTATTGCATCCTCAATTTCTGTTTCATGGATTTGATTCTTATGAAGAAAAGGTTGCAGAACTCAAGGATATGGGGATTGAACCAATGAGCAAGACCTTTACATATGCTTTTTTTTCAATGTCCGCTATGGGCAACTCAAAATGGGAAAGGAAAAAGAAGGTCTTGATGAGCTTTGGTTGGTCAGAAAGAGATATTCTTATGGCATTCAGAGCACAACCATTATTCATGACTACCTCTGAGAAGAAGATGAAGCAACTAATGGAGTTCTATCTCACAAAAGCTTGTTTGCAACTTACAGATCTTGTTAGATCCCCATTTCTATTTATGATCAGTTTGGAGAGAAATGTCATACCAAGATGCAATGTTTTGGAAGCGCTAACGTTGAAGGGCTTGATTAAAAAGAATGTAAATGTTGTTTCGGCATTAACAGCATCTAAAAAACAGTTCGAAAACAAGTTTTTTGCTTATTTCAAGGAGGATTACCCTGAGTTGATCCAGGCGTACCAGGCTAAGACATTTCGAGGATTTGGTAACAAAATGTGATAGGTGATTTGACGAAGGAAGCTTTGCACACAAGAAATGCAGAAGCAACTGCTACTATAGGTTTCCAATGGTTACTACGTCGACTACTTTCTGAGATCGGACTGATTCACCAAGTTAACTAATAACCTTGTTTTAAACCCTAGCAAAGTAAGTGTTTACTGCTGATGAAATTTAGGTAAAACTTATGCTGGCCTGTATTTTCTGATGGTTGATTCATGGTAATTTTATGTGTATGAATCTTGAACAAACTTTTGATTCATTATAAATTGATTTAGAGGGCATCATGTTCATTTTATGCCTTTTTTTGTGAACTAGTTATTTTATCTCACCATCTTGGGCACATTTAGAATCTGTAATCCACCGCAGAAGATTTTGGCTGAACTAGGCTTTACAAGTTGTTTGTCCTTTGTTGTTCATATTAATCTGGGAGAACGTGGTTTCTAGGCATTTATGTTTAATATGCTTGTGTTGCCTTTGCGTTTCCCTTTGATGTAAACTTTCTCCTCAAATAAGTTGGTGCACAAAAGATCTACTTGAACAAAGGAAACAAGGGTAGCTTTGACTTGCAATTTTATGAAAGCTTGCTAGGGTACCTATGATATGGCTCCTAATGTCATTAATTTCATTCCCATGGCTGATCTTTAAGTTGTTTCATCTAAGAAATGAAGTGCAATATTTAAAGTTTAAGATGTTCATTTAAATGCAGATTTCATATTATGGGAGAAAAAATTTGGAGTACCTAAATTGCACCTTAATTAAATGCCGGTTGAGATTCTTTGATATTTCTCTCTCTTATTTGGAATGTAGAATTTTACAAGAATTCAGTTCAATTGATTTCTTTTTTGTTAATTCTTATATTTGGAAAGAAAGAAATTCAATTCTGTTTAACTCAAAAAGTTTTTTTTTTTTAAAACAAATAGAAATCAAGAATGATTTTGTGAGAATTAAATTGAATTCTTTTATCGCAGATAATTTTTTTCTAAATGAATGCTTTGTGAATTGATGTGTTCATTTTTTTGGGTGTGGGAAACAGGAAATGAGTTGCCATTTTACAATATGATGCTGGATTTTCTGTGAACAGGGAAGAAGAAGCTTAGTTGCAGAGAACCATGCATTTGCAACCTTGCTAGCAATACTGGTTTGCTGCTTGGAAATTTCTTAATTGAGATAAAAAGATTTGGCAATTCATTAACCAGCATCATGATATAAGAAAACATAACCTTCTGATAAGAGAAAAAAAATACAAATAATTAAAAATTTGCAATCACATATGATCTGAATAGAAGATAATAATATTCCGGATAGCAAGAGGTTCTTTTTCAATTTATACGACCTGCTACTTGGCAATTTTAATCGTTTGCTTTGTACTATGTCCCCCCTCTTTGATATAGCTGATAGTTCTTTGCCTTTAGGAGGGTTTTATTTGAAAATTTGATGGTATAGGCTATTTTATAAAGTTCCACAGAGCTAATGATGGATGAAAAACATTGTACGTGGGCTACAGTCCAGTTATAAAAGGCTTAACATCAAGCTGGACCAGCACACACACACACAAATGAAACCCACGCCTAGAAGTTAACCCAAGGGCCTCAAGATAAGAATCCTAAACACCAACCCACCAAAGGCCCAAAGCGAAACCTAAGAACCCTGGCTAGAGTCGGAAGAGAAGCTGGGAACGCAGCAGCAAAAGTGTCACCGATGTCTCCAATGGCTGAGTCAATGAGTCGAGATAGGATTCACACCAACCAAATGAAAAGCAGAGAACCATGGGATGCAAAGGAACAAGTGTATTTTTCTTTTATATATAACTATTAATTAAAAAATAAGATTAAATCTACCAATTGATGAATTTGGTTAGGGATTTTAAAAGAGGATAGAGTTTTAATTTGGGGATTTAGTGGTATTTTTGTTTTTTTAATGATTGCATGACCATAATTCATGTCAGTGCTAAATAAATAAATAAAAATGCATGCCAAATCAACTTACACATTAGCAGTATTAACGCGGCTGGGGACTTTTTACGGCGAAAGACATGAAAGTTTCGTTCTGAATTGCAAAGAAACTTAATTTTGAACTGAGAGTGTAAAAGTAAAAAAGTTTAGGATGTCAAAGTGTAATTTACTTTAAATAAAATCAAGAATAAATTATTATTTAATTTCTATATTTTAATAAAATTAACTATTTAATTTTATATTTAAAAAAATATATTATTTAATATCTATATTTTACTTTTATCAAATTATTTATTTTTTTTATTAATTTTTTAATTAATTAATATCAATCAAACTATTATTTAACCCCCTTCTCTTAAATTTTCTCTTAACCTTCCTCGTTTCTCTTTTATTATATTTTTCTCTTTTGACTCATGCCTTTCTTCTCCAATTTTTTCTTTGTTTTTTATCCTTTAATAAAAATAGTATAAACTATCTATAAAAAAAAAGGTTAATTAGTTTCATTATATCTCCAAGTAATCAAGTTAATAATCTAAAAAAAATTATTTTTTAATAGAAAAAATATAAAAATAATATATAAAGAATTAAATGAAAGTACTTGAATATAAAAAAATGTAAATTTAGATTTATTCAAGATTTTTATTTTTATTAAAAAATACATTTTTTAAAATAATGTATTATTTAAAATATAAAAAATAATTAATTAATTTCACTAAAATAGAGAAAATAAATAATAATATTATTTAAAATATATAGATCAATTAATTAATTTCCTTAAAATAGATATATTAAATAATAGTTTGATTAGTATTGATGAATAAAAAAGTTGACAGAGGGATTAAAAAGGCGTTTAACTTAACTTACAAAAGTTAGTTAATAAACATATCGTGCTTATAAGTTAATTTAAATTTATAAGTATTTAAAATTATAAGTAATTATATTTTTTTATTAAAGTGCATATAATTAGTTGATAAATAATTGATATATTTAGTAAAAAGTAGCTTATAAGTATATTTATTATTAAAATGACTTATAAAGATATTAAATTATTTTTTAAATGATAAATTATGTTAACATTATTTTTTTACTATAATATTATCAACATATATTTTAATTATATAATAATATAATTTAATTTTAAATAAAATAAATAATTATTTTATTAAAACTAATAGAAAATATATTTTCTTTTAGAGAAATCTAATAGAAATTATTTTAAGGTTCATTAAAATTCATGTAAGTTATTTATTTAAATTAATGTATACATATAAAATGATGAGGATATATATTTAAATTTTCAAATTAAGTAAGAATAATATAATAATATATTTAATAAAATTAACTTATTAGTATTGAAATGAAAAGTTTTTCTCCCCAGCTTATTTATTTATTTATTTTGTACTTATAAGCTATGCTTATAAATTTTAATAATATTCTAAATAAATAGATTAGTTTAAAATCTTAAATTATAAGTTGGTTTAATTAGTTTATAAATTAAGGTAAATATCCTCAAAATAACTAAACTAAACTAAACTAAACTAAACCAAGCTTTTGTCCCAAAAATTTAAGATCGGTTATATGGATTCTCTTTCTCCACTCTAAACGATTTTGGGTTAAATCCTCGGAAATGTGTAATGCTTCTAGGTCATGTTGTACTACACTCCTCCAAGTCAGTTTAGGCCTGCCCCTTCTTTTCTTTCTATCCTCTAACCTAATGTGTTCTACTTGTCTAACTGGAGCCTCCGTATGTCTACGTTTCACATGACAAAACATCCTCAATATCTCTTCTCTCAACTTATCCTCAATTGACACAACTCATACATTTTCTCTAATACTCTCATCATGGACTTTGTCTAGTCTAGTATGGCCACTCATCCACCTTAACATTCTCATCTCTGCAACTCTTAGCTTAGACACATACGACTCCTTCAGTGCCCAACACTCACTATCATATAACATGGCCGGTTGTATGACTGTACGATAAAATTTTCCTTTCAACTTATTGAGAATCTTGCGATCACATAAAACTCCCGTGGCACGTCTCCACTTCAACCATCCGGCTTTAATTCTATGACTAACATCCTCCTCACATCCCCAATCTACTTGAAGGACTGAGCCAAGATATTTAAAGTGATTACTTTGGGACAGTACCACTACATCCAAACTAACTCATTCCCTATCACCAGTTTGGCCTTCACTGAATTTGCAATGCATGTCTTTTGTCTTCGTTCTACTTAACTTAAAGCCCTTTGACTCTATAGTACTTCTCCAAAGCTCTAGTTTTCTATTGACTCCTTCTCGTGTTTCATCTATCAGAACTATATCATCTACAAACATCATGCACCAAGGGATACTCTCTTGTATATGTTTCGTCAATTCATCTAAAACTAATGTAAAAAGGTAAGGGCTTACAGCTGAACCTTAGTGTAATCCAACTGAGATAGGAAAAAATCTTGTGTCTCCTCCCACTGTATGCACAATAGTAGTTACTCCTTCATACATATCTTTCAACACTTGTATGTACCTAATAAATACCCTCTTTTGTTCTAACACTCTTCATAAAACATATCTTGGAACACTATATAAGCCTTTTCCAAATCGATAAAAACTATGTGTAGATCTTTCTTCCCATCTCTATATTTCTCCATCAAGCATCTAATGAGAAATATCGCTTCCATAGTTGAACGACCGGGCATGAAACCAAATGGATTGGGAGAGATAGAAGTATCATGGCATAGTCAATGTTCCACAACTCTCTCCTACAACTTCATAGTATGGCTCATGAGTTTAATTTCCCTATAGTTTGAGCAACTCTTATGTCTCCCTTATTTTTAAAAATAGGTACTAAAATACTCCTCCTCCATTCATCGGACATTTTCTTTGAATTTAGAATTTTATTAAACAATTTAGTTAACCATGCCACTCGCATATCTCCCAAATACTTTCACACTTCAATTGGTATTCCATCGGGTCTGCAGGCTTTACCCACTTTTATTCTCTTAAGTGCTTCCTTTACTTCTAAAAATCTAATCCTTCTAGTATAATTCACATTCTTTTCTATTGCTTCGTAATCTATATTCAAGTTATTACCATTTTGACTATTATTAAAGAGATCATCAAAATAATTTCTCTATCTTTCTTTAATGTCCTTATCTTTTATCAATATTTTTCCTTCTTTATCTTTAATGCACCTAACTTGATTGAGATCTTGATATTTCTTTTCTCTCCTCCTTGCTAATCTATAAATATCTTTCTCCCCTTCTTTAGTTCCAAGTTTCTCATATAACTTTTCAAAGGCCTGCGCTCTTGCTTGACTAACTGCCTTTTTTGCCTTTTTCTTTGCTATGTTATATTGTTCATATGTCTCATTATTATCACACTTAGGTAATTTCTTATACCATTCCCTCTTTCTCTCCACTATCTTTTGTACTTCCTCATTCCACCACCATCTCTCTTTTGAGGGTGGTCCATGTCCTCTAGACTCTCCAAGTACTTTTCTAGCTACGTCTCTAATCTTTGATGCTATCTGTATCCACATACCATTGGCCTCCATATCTAGCTTCCATGCTTTGGACTCAAGAAGTTTATTTTTGAACTTCACTTGCTTTACTCCTTTAAACTCCCACCACTTTGTTCGAGCTACACTATTTATTCTAACCTTACTTGAATTATTCATAAACTTGACATTCAAGACCACTAACCGATGTTGACTTATCAAAGCCTCTCCCAGAATGACTTTGTAATTCTTGCATAAAGCTCTATTTGTCTTCCTGATTAAGAGGAAGTCAATTTAGCTTCTATATTGCCCACTTTTGAATGTCACTAAATGTGACTCTCTTTTTATAAAGTAGGTAATTGCTAGTATTAGGTCGTATATCAAAGCAAAATCCAGGATGCTTTTTCCCTCCTCATTTCAGCTGTCAAAACCAAAACCTCCATAAACATTCTCATAACTTTGCCTATCACTTCCTGCATGTCCATTCAAATCTCCACTGATGAAAACATTCTTTTCATTCAGTATGCTTTGCATTTAGATTATCCATATCTTTTTAAAACTTTTGTTTACTCTCACTACCTAGTCTCATTTGTGAGGCATAAGCACTAACTACATTTATTGTTTCTCCTTCTAATACTAGCTTTACCAGTATAATTCTATCTCCTACTCTTTTCACAGCTATTATAGTATCTTT
Source organism: Hevea brasiliensis (assembly GCF_030052815.1). Classification (NCBI taxonomy): domain Eukaryota; kingdom Viridiplantae; phylum Streptophyta; class Magnoliopsida; order Malpighiales; family Euphorbiaceae; genus Hevea; species Hevea brasiliensis. Next base: position 38,925,170 of record NC_079510.1, on the reverse strand, counting down.
CAATATCCTGTTTATGATTATGCCTACTCTATTCTTATTTCTCTCCTTTTCGGTAAACCACAGTTTGTACCTGTTAATAGTATGCCCTAGAGCATATCATTTTGTATGTATCTTGTGTATATTTTATTAATAAAAGGCAATTTTACTTTTTCGTTTACATAATATATTTATGTGTAATAGAAAAGGTCCATTGATATTTTGTTAGAAATTTTATTATTAAGTTGTTAAGAATATGAGTGACAGTATTTCTAGCACAAAGTATCATAAATTGGTTTACAATCGAGGATACTTCACAAATGACATGACTTATCCAGAAAGATTGTAATTATGTTTGTTCCCAAGGTATTTATATGATATATAAATAAGATGGAGTGGTGAGTCTTATGCCACATAACAAATATGATAGATATTTATACATGATAAGTAGGCCGAACCAGTGACGCATATGACAAGCACAGGGAGTTTACTCTTGTCAATGCATTGTCATATATCATATCAGTGCATATAATCTTTAGACCTGAGATAACACAATTATCTTATATATAGGTAGTTTGAGTTTGATACTGCTTTCATACTTGTACTGTGTATGGGTATATGGGCATGTGTTGGCTCCTACTAGTTATATATGGAGATAGGTGACATGTGGCAAAGGGTTTAAGTGATTATTTGACCTAATTATAAAAGGGAAAAGAAAAGAAGAAACGCATAACTCTCTTTTGTCTCTCAAAGGTGGCGGCACCTCTCTCCCATCTCCTCTTCTTTCTTTCTTCAACAATTCAAAGAGAAATCATCCATTCCCTTTGAGTTAAAATTGCTAGAAATTATTTTTAGTATTCTATACACACATATAACCTATCTAAAAGCAAAACCCCAAATTATAATTGGTTGGCAAAGGCTTGAGAAGCAAAATTGGGGGCTGCCATTGGTGATCTTGGTGTGGACAAGCTAGAGGGACAACACTTGGGGTCTTAGGAGCTTCTTAAAGGTGTCAATTGCATTCATAGTGCATCAAAGAGGTTAGTGCCCAAATTCCTCTTTCAAACTATGGTTTAATTGAATTAATTTATTAATTCACAATCTTAAATGGCAAATAAAGATCCTAATACATATTAAAAGTGTTTTAATATGCAATTGAGCATTGAAATTAATTAGGCACATAAGAGATGTGGCATGATGCATGAAACTCCAGAAGAAAAATTTTGAAATTCAATACTTCAATGCACCAATTACCATGCTACTGCTCCTTCAATTGGTATCAGAACCACTATATTTGCCATTAGTATTGAATATGAGGTTTAATTGTGTGATTGGATCAAATGTTGATTGATTCAAAGCTGGTTGGGTATTCCAAAGGCGGCGGCATCAATGTTATGATGCTCATGGGTGGCGGCTTGAATATGATTCACACCCTAAGGGTGTATTTGGTGTATGGGCTTTGTTTTTAGGCCTATAATTAAGCCCATACCTAGTTAAATTGTTTAATTATGAATTTTAATCACTCAATTAGTTTATGAAAATTATTTTCATAGAGTTAAATTTGGAAAAGGGTTTCTAAATTTAAATTATTTGAATGAGATTCAAATCTGAATTTTTTTGTTGAATATGTGATATTCAATTTAATTTTTTTGTATGTATATTTTATTTAACTTATTAAATTTTAATATGCATGATGGATGATCATGGACAATAAAAGACCAATGTGATTGGATTTATTTCTTTTATTTTTCTTTGGGTTGTAAAATAATTAATTTTATTTTAGTGGCATGTATTATAAATATTGTCATAATTTGGGTTGTAATTTCATTTATTTGAGGACTTTAAAGTCTATATTCTTGTAAATTTGCCTTAGTATGCCAAGGATTATAATGTTATTAGATTGCAAGAAGATCAAGTAGGTCAAGAGCATTGATGGGATTAGTGGGAGGAAATCAAGATCAAGTGTTGATTATGTACTGCTTCAACAACTCTTATAAAATGAATGAATGAAATACACCTAGTAATGCCCTGATTCAATTCTTAGTGGCTCATAATTGAATCCCTTAAAAAGTCCATGATCATACCATATTATTTGTTTATTCATATATGCATAAGATGTATGGGAATGTATGCAAGTATATGATATATGCATGCTAATTGGATAATGTGCAAAGTGAGACCATAATAGTAATTAAGCTGACCACTAAAACTTCCAAACAAATGATTAAGTTGGAAATGGTATAATTAAAGTAATTATATCATGGTCCCTCCATTGAGGCAATTATTTTAAGAAATTTTAAATGCTTGCCTGTGATGTATTTATTTAAGAGATTTTCTTAAGAATAATTGTTAAGCATGAGATGTTGTAAATATGTAAATAGTTGATGGCCAATAATGGATGTGCCTGAGGACATTAAAATTATTTGCATGTTTACTGGCTCAATGGGATCAACTTAACTAATGCAAGATAAATCAATAATGGATGTACCTGAGATTTTGAGCATTAGGGGCTAGATAAATGATTGAACCTCACATGAGATGTCATGGGCAAGGAGTTGCTCACTTATAGCTTATTGTGATTCCAATAACGGATGTGCCTGAGGATGATCAATAAGACTATAAGAATTCAATCACCCACTAGAAATTCATCCAACTAGGATTTCTGTTTCCTACTTTGAAAGTGTAGGATTCGCCAAGTTAGTGGGAGGACCAATTTGATTAAAAGACCATAATCATTTTGGTTAATTACTTGATATATTTACTAATTAATCTAGTTATTTTCTACAGTTAATTTTTTGATAATAATGAGCACACAACAACCACCATCATTCAATATCCTTGCGAGCATACTTGATCACAATAGGTTGACGGGACCTAATCTTTCTGATTGGCTAAGAAATTTAAAACTTGTCCTGAACCTATAACGTATTGGATATGTTTTAGACTCAAAGGTTCCTAGTCCCTTACCTTCAGAGGCCACTCAAGAGGAACTAGATACTTTGGATAAGTGGAAGGAGCATGATATGAGAGCCAAATGTTACATGCTTGCTTCTATGAGTAATGAGTTATAGAAGCAGCATGAAAATATGCAAAATGCAAGTGAGATCCTCCTTCACCTGCAAGAGTTGTATGGTGAGCACAGCAGGAATACTAGGTATGAGATATCTAGACAGCTATTCCGCATGAGGATGTCTGAGGGATAGAATATAGGAGATCATGTCCATAAGATGATTCAGCTTATTGAGCAGCTGGAACATCTTGATTTTAACATGGATTTCCAATTGTAGACGGATTTGATCCTTCAGTCCCTACCTGAGTCATTTGGAAATTTTGTGACAAATTTCCATATGACTAAGCAGGAATACACCTTGGCTGGTTTACTTAACATGCTAGTTATTGCTCAAAAGAATATCCCGGGCAATAAAGGAAAAGAGGTGGCTTTGATTACATATTCTTCTTATGTTGGAAAGTCCAAAAAGAAGAAGGGTAATAATAATAAAAAACCTCAAATTCCTGGACCTTCCAAGAAGATAGCCAAACAGAAGGGCAAGACCGAAGCTAACAAAGGCAAGGAAAGTGTTTCCACTGCTAGAAGGATGGGCACTGGAAAAGAAACTGCTCAGAGTATCTTGCTTCTCTGAAGGACAAGAAGGACACACCTTCAGAAGGTATGTCTATATCTTGTTATTTAGATGCTGATGATGCTCATAGTTCATATACTGGTGCCAGTTCTCACATTTCTTATGATATGCAGAAACCAATAAATAGTAGCAGCTTGCATGCTCGAGATGTTAGACTCCGGATTGGCGATGGCTCAACTGTTGAAGCTTTAGCCATAGGATCTAAATCTTTTTACATGTGTGGACATGTTTTGTGTTTAAACAATATTTTGTATGTACCTGATGCTTTTAAGAACATCATTTCTATATCTAGTTTGACTAGAAACAGTTATGAATTTCAGTTCACAAATGATGTTTGCAATATTTATTTTGGAAATCAATATGTTGGCTCGGGTTATATGCATGATGGTCTTTATTATTTGGATAATAATGATAAACACAAATTGAATGCAAGCAATCTAAATGAATATAATGCCATTATGAAAATCAAATCTAGTCCAAAACGTCTTTGGCACTTAAGATTAGGTCATGTTGCAAAAGATAGGATTGCAAAACTGGAGAAAATGGGGATTTTATCCTCATTGGGTTCTGAACCTATTCCAATTTGTGAATCCTACCTTCAAAGCAAAATGACTAGATCACCTTTTGTTGGACAAGGGCTAAGAGTTGAAAATATTTTAGAATTGATACATAGTGATGTATGTGGTCCATTTAAGGAAATGGCTAGAGGTGATTTTCATTACTTTATTACCTTTACTAATGATAAATTAAGGTTTGGGTATTTGTATTTGATGAAATACAAATATGAATCATTTGAAAAGTTCAAAGAATTTAAATGTGAAGTAGAAAATCAAACAGGAAAAAGTATTAAAACTCTTCGATCAGATCGTGGAGGTGAATACTTAAGTACTAAATTTGTTGAATACTTGAAAGAACATGGCATTGTCTCCCAACTGACTACTCCAGGACCGCTACAACTGAATGGTGTATCTGAAAGGAGAAATCGTATCCTATTAGATATGGTACGCAGTATGATGAGCTATATTGATATGCCAGTCTCCTTTTGGGGATTTGTATTAGAATCAGCTTTGCATATTCTAAATAGGATTCCATCAAAATCAGTTTCTTCCATACCTTATGAGATATGGCATGGAAGAAAATCGAGTCTTAAGCATTTTAAGATTTGGGGTTGTCCAGCTTATATTAAAAAGCTGAACACTGATAAATTGGAAACCAGTTCAAAAAAAGGTCGATTTGTTGGATATCCAAAAGAAAGTTTTGGATATTATTTTTATTTGTTTACATCACAAAAGGTAGTGATAAGCAGAGATGCCATATTTTTTGAACAACAGTTTATTCAAGAATGTGGTAAAGGAAGGCAAATAGAGTTAAAATTGGAGAATTCTAACCAACCAACAAATCAAATGGATATAGATCCATCTAGTCAACCTACACCTATTGATGAAACATCTACAGTAATTCCTCGCAGATCAACCAGGATATCTCACCCACCAGTGAGATATGGTTTTCTTCATGAAGATGAACAAGAGTTGTTTGCTCATGAAGAAGTAGATCATGGAGATGATCCTCTTACCTATGAAGAAGCTATATCAGATATAGATTCTTCAAAATGGATTGAAGCTATGAAATTCGAAATTAATTCCATGCATAAGAACCAAGTTTGGGACCTTGTTGACCCACCTGAAGGTATTATACCTATAGGGAATAAATGGATTTTTAAGAAGAAAATTGGTTTTGATGGAAAGGTAAAAACCTATAAAGCAAGGCTAGTAGCGAAAGGGTTTCACCAAAGGCAAGAAATCAACTATGAGGAGACTTTCTCGCCTGTTACCATGCTTAATTCAATTAGGATTCTATTAGCAATATCTGCATACTATGATTATAAGATTTGGCAGATGGATGTCAAAACAGCTTTTCTCAATGGATACATTGATGAAAACATTTTCATGGAACAACGTAGGAGTTTTGAATCCCAAGATGGTTCCAAGGTATGCAAGCTAAAGCGATTCATTTATGGGTTAAAACAAGCTTCGAGCAGTTGGAACATCCGTTTTGATGAATTCATTAAGTCATTTGGTTTTATAAAAAATATCGATGAACCATGTGTATATAAGAAGGTTAGTGATAGTGCTGTCACTTTCCTTGTCTTATATGTGGATGACATTCTGTTGATAGATAATGACATAGGTATATTGACAATTGTCAAGGTATGGTTGTCAAATACATTCTCCATGAAAGACTTAGGGGAGGCAACCTATATTCTTTGAATTCGCATCTATAGAGATAGAGCGAAAAGAATAATTAGTTTATCCCAAAGTCTATACTTGGAAAAAGTGTTAAAGAGGTTTAACATGCTTGATTCCAAGAGAGGATTGTTACCAGTAAGACATGGTATCCACCTTTCTAAAGAGATGTCTCCAAAGACACCAGAAGAAAGAGATAAAATGGCCGGGATTCCATATGCTTCGGCTATTGGAAGTTTGATGTATGCAATGATGTGTACTAGGCTGGATATCGCATATGCTGTTAGTTTGACTAGCAGGTTTCAATCCAATCCAGGTTTGGAACACTGGATAGCTGTCAAGAATATCCTTAAGTACTTGAGAAGAACTAGGGATTTATTCTTGATTTATGGAGGTGGTGACTTGCAATTGGATGGTTATATTGATTCTGATTTCCAATTAGATATCAATGATAGAAAGTCTACCTTTGAGTTTGTGTTCATTTGTAATGGAAGTGCAGTTAGTTGGAAGAGTTCCAAACAGAGTACCACTGCTGATTCCACTATAGAGGCCGAGTACATTGCTGCATCAGATGCTGCAAAAAAGGCTGTTTGGATAAAGAAGTTCATGACAGAACTTGCAGTAGTTCCTTCCATTGAGTCAGCAGTTCCACTCTACTGTGACAACAATGGAGCGGTCATATAGGCCAAGGAACCCCGGTCTCACTAGAAATCCAAACACATAGAAAGGCGCTACCACATTATTAGAGAGATAGTTGGGCGGGGCGATATAACCATGCAGAAAATAGCATCAGCTGATAATCCAGCTGATCCATTCATGAAGCCTATGTCACAAGCTCAGTTAGACCGTCATCTTGAGAAGATGGGTCTAAGATATTGTAATGAATGACTCTAGTGCTAGTAGGAGATTGTTAGCAGTATGCCCTAGAGCATATCATTTTATATGTATCTTGTGCATATTTTATTAATAAAAGACAATTTCACTTTCTGTTTACATAATATATTTATGTGTAATAGAAAAGGTCCATTGATATTTTGTTAAAAATTCTATTATTAAGTTGTTAAGAATATGAGTGACAGTATTTCTAGCACAAAATATCATAAATTGGTTCACAATCGAGAATACTTCACAAAGGACATGACTTATCTAGAAAGATTATAATTATATTTGTTCCCAAGGTATTTATATGAGATATAAATAAGATGGAGTGGTGAGTCTCATGCCACATAACAAACATGATAGGCACTTATACATGATAAGTAGGCCGAACCAGTGACGCATATGATAAGCACATGGAGTTTACTCTTGTTAATGCATTGTCATATATCATATCAGTGCATATAATCTTTAGACCTGAGATAACACAATCTTGTATATAGGTGGTTTGAGTTTGATTCTGCTTTCATACTTGTACTGTGTATGGGTATATGGGCATGTGTCGGCTCCTACTAGTTATATACGGAGATAGGTGTTGATCAAGATGGAATCTGTTACCCTAAGTAAATAGGGATAAAATCCTATGTTCATTTAATGGTTCTTGATGTTTCAAGTTCCTGGCCAGGATAGATAAATTTAGTCAAAAAAGAGTTTCTAACAAGAAAATCTAATTAATCAAGAACTGGAATTAGAAGAGAACATAATGTTCATAGCAAATGGGGTTTAACATTAACCATGACTCCAGCTCGAATTGGGATTTTGTAACGTAGAGATTCTAGTGCATGGTAATATATGATTATAGGTTCATTTAAGGTATTCCTTACTATTGATTGGGTGGCCATGGCACGCTATGCTAGGTGTCAACCATGGTCTATGAGATACCTAAAATGATTTAGAGAAATCATTTATGGTAAGAAAGAGTTCTAATGATATTAAGAGTTAATATCATTTCTCATTGCGAATTAGTGATGAGCCTAGTGAGTCACACACATACACAAGTTAATCACCAAGTAAAATATGATTTAATTGATTAATTAAATAGGTTTGGTTTGCAATGAGATTGCAAAGTCCCTAGTATGGCTTGAAACCAAATCTAGGTTATTGGATGTATAGTATAAGTTAAATTTATATTTAAAGTGTTTAAATATGAATTTAATTGTGAGAAATTAATTAATGGAGATTAATTAATTAATTTATATTTGATATAAATTGATTAGAAGAGGAGAAATAATGATTTTGGGTTGAGAACTCAAAATTAAAACATAAGGGTAATTTGGTCATTTTACATGATGACATATGGCACCATGAGATGGTGACACATGGCATCATATAAGTTTGCCATTTGTCTTCCTATCATGCAAGGTGATCAAAGTCAAGATTAAATCTAGCTTTGACACTTGGCTTAATGTGACTAAGTCAATTAAAAATAAGATGTAATATGGTGGTGACATGTGGCAAAGGGTTTAAGTGATTATTTAACCTAATTATAAAAGGGAAAAGAAAAGAAGAAATACATAACTCTCTCTTATCTCTCAAAGGTGGCGGCATCTCTCTCCCATCTCCTCTTCTTGCTTTCTTCAACAATTCAAAGAGAAATCATCAATTCCCTTAGAATTAAAATTGCTAGAAATTATTTCTAGTGTCCTATACACACATATAACCTCTCTAAAAGCAAACCCCCAAATTATAATTGGTTGGCAAAGGCTTGAGAAGCAAAATTAGGGGCTGCCATTGGTGATCTTGATGTGGATAAGCTAGAGGGACAACACTTGGGGTCCTAGGAGCTTCCTAAATGCATCAATTGCATCCATACTGTATCAAAGAGGTTAGTACCCAAATTTCTCTTTCAAACTAGGGTTTAATTGAATTAATTTTTTAATTCACAATCTTAAATGGCAAATGAAGATCCTAATACATATTAAAAGTGTTTTAATATGCAATTGAGCATTGAAATTAATTAGGCACATAAGAGATGTGGCATGATGCATGAAATCCTAGAAGAAAAATTTTGAAATTTAATGCTGCAATGCACCAATTACCATGCTTTCGCTCATTCAGTACCCTGAATTACCCACTTCCTTGCTTTTCTCTCCTACCCATTTAGTCTCCTGAATGCAAGCAATATTCACTCTTCTCATCTCCAAGGTATCCACAAGCTCCATTAATTTTTCTATAAATGATCCAACATTCTAAGTACCAACCTTGATTCTCCTACTATCCTGTTTTTTCCTCATTGATCTACTTCTATGATATCTTCTATTCCACTATCTGTCTTATGGACTAACTTCTTTAGCTACACTCGTCCATGATGTGAGAACCCTTACTCATTTAACACTACACCCGGGCGCTAGTATGGTGCGTCGCTTTCGGTGAATGCCCTACACCCTTGTATATTTTTTACTACACCCGGACTCCGATGTAGCGTATCGTAAGTAGATGACACCCCAATGTTTATATCATTTGAATTTATATTATAAGGTATGACAAAATTTTTACGCTAGTTGTCACTTACCGCAATCTTCCTTCTTTATCTGGGTTTGGGACCAGCTAAGCGCAAACTATATAAACGGAGTTAAATACCCTCTAAATAATTTAATAAAAATAGAATATAATAATTAAATAATATAAATTATAAATATAAAGGCTAAATAATTAATTTATTAAAGTAAAGGGACTACATGATAATTTTCTCTCAATTCAATGCCCCCCTCCCCCCCGTCACGTGCAACATCAACCTGTGGCAATTTCAGTCCTCGCCGAAATCCTCCCTACGCTTTAAACCCCCTGTCCATGCGAGTGAAGTGAAGGGGCTCTTTTCGGCCATTTTTCCAATGGGGTTTCCGTTTCTAATTGCAAAGCTCGTCATTTTCGGCCTCTGATGTCCTGTAAGTTTAAATTCCTCGAAGCTTTTCTTTCTACTTCCGATCAATGTTTCGTTTCTTTTCCAAATTACTCTTCAATCATACTATCATAGACTCCAAAGCGTGTTACCCGTGTTACCCTCGTTATATTTCCTCTGTAAATTCAGCCTCAAGCTCAAAAGACCGACATCATTTAACACTCAATTACCTTACCAACTCATGTGGGTTGTCTCTACAAAGGGCAACTTCAGCCTGCAAGTTTGTTAATGTTCAGAGCACAGATAAAGCGGATTTGGTTCTTCAACTGCTAAGATCTAAAGGCTTTACTCAATCTCAAATTGCTAGATTAATTTCAACGCGACCACATCTTATTCTATACGATCCCGATAAAATCCTTAAACCCAAGATTGAATCATTTGAGTCACTGGGTTTTGTAGCTCCCCGGCTGCCCAGGATGCTATGTGCAGATCCAACTATTCTAACAACTAGTTTAAAGAATCGGATTTTGCCAAATATTGATTTTCTTAGGGTCTTTCTTGAGACCGAGGAGAATGTTATCTCGGCCTTGAATCGATGCGTTAGTGTCCTTAGGGTCGATATTGAATTGATGTTGTGTACGATATGCACTTTATGTGCTTGTGGTGTGCCAGAACCTAGTATTAGGAGGCTAGTAGTATTGCATCCTCGATTACTAATTTCTGTACTTGATTCTTATGAAGAAAATGTTCGAAAACTTAAGGGAATGGGGATTGAACCAACGAGCAAGTCCTTTATATCTGCTTTCCGTTCAATGTCTGTTATGAGCAACTTGAAATGGGAAAGGAAGAAAAAGGTCTTGATGAGCTTTGGCTGGTCAGAAGGAGATATTATTATGGCATTCAGAGCACAACCATTATTCATGACTGCCTCTGAGAAGAAGATTAGGCAACTGATGGAGTTTTATCTGACCAAAGCTTGTTTGCAGCTTTCAGATCTTGTTAGATCCCCACGTCTATTTATGATCAGTTTGGAGAGAATTGCCATACCAAGATGCTATGTTCTGAAAGTGCTAATCTCTAAGGGATTAATTAAGAAGAATGTGAGTGTTGCTTGGGCATTGAATATGACGAAGAAACAGTTTGAGGACAGGTATTTTACTTGCTTCAAGGAGGATTACCCTGAATTGATCCAGGCATACCAGGTTGAGACATTTGAAGGATTTCGTAATTGGATGTGATAGTGATTTGATGAAGGAAGCTTTGAACACAAGAAATACATAACTGTTATAGGTTTGCAATATAGCAGTTAGGCAATGGTTGGAGCTGTAAATGCTTCTCATTTGCCATGTCAAGTACTTCCTTATATCAGATTGGTTTACCATCTTAACTTCTTAAGCTAGTTCTAACCCCATCTAGCAAAGTAAATGTTTATTGCTGATAAAATTTAGGCAAAACTTATGCTGGCATGAATTTTCTGATGGTCTGTTCAGGGTAATTTTGTTTGTGAATCTGAACAATCTTTTCATTCATTATAAGAAATCAATTTAGAAAGTATCATATTCATTTTATGCAAAATCTTTTACTGATGAAGTAATTGTTTTCCCATATCATCATCTTTGGCCCATGAAATATCTGAAATCCACTGCAGAGGATTTTTTTCTGAGCAAGGCTTGCTGTTCATATTAATCTGAGAGAATGTGGTTTCCAGGCACCCATCTTTAATATGCTTGTGTTAACTTTGCATTTTTTTATGATGTAAACTTTGTCTATTCAAATAACTTGGTACATAATAGATCAATTAAGCAAAGGAAACAAATTCCTAGCTTTAACTTCAATTTTATGAAGGCTTACAAGGGTACCTTTGATATGGCCCTTTGTCATTGATTTCTTTCCATTAGCACGTGTGTCAGCTTTTTCATCTAAGGCATTCATTTAAATTGATTTAGAGAGCATCATGTTCATTTTATGCTTTTTATTTTATTTTATTTTTTGTGGTGTGAACTAGTTAACTCATCTCAGCATCCTGGGCATGCGAAGAATCTGAAATCCACTGCTTAAAATTTTGGCTGAACTAGGTTTTACAAGTTGTTTGTCGTTCGTTGTTCATATTAATTTGAGAGAATGTGGTTTCTAGGCATCCATATTTAATATTTTTGGTTGCCTTTGCATTTCTTGTTTGCTAGGGTACCTATGATACGGCTCCTAATGTCATTACTTTCATTCCCATGGTCAGTCTTTCAACCGTTTCATCTAAGTAATGAACTGCTAGATGTTCATTTAAATGCAGGTTTCTTATCAGGGGAGAAAATTTTTAGAGCACATTAATTACTGATCCATGGATCAGAGATACAGCTACTTATTTTGATTTTGTAACTCTGCAAATCTTAGACGCTTTATTTTTGTCATTGAGCCAAGGATATTATGTACAGAAGTCTCCTAGCTGCATGCTGGATTGAAATTTTTTGATATCTCTGCCTGTGAATTAATATGTTCATTTTTTGGGTGTGGAAAAAAAGGAAATGAGTTGCTGTTGTGCATCATGGTGCTGCATTTTCTGTAAATAGGGAAGAAGAAGCTTAGTTGTGAAGAATCACGCATTTGCAACCTTGCTAACAATACTGGTTTGCTGCTTGGAAAAATTTTTTTGAGAGAAAAAATTTGGCAATTCAAATAAGCATCATAATATTGGTACATTTTAACTTTCTCTTAAAAGAAGAAAATAAAAATATAGACAATTGAAAATTTATATTCATGGATGATTTGGCCGTAGTAATTGACCCTTTTTCATTTTATGTAACCTGCTGTTTATAAAATTTAATTGTTTGTTTTGTAGTTCTAAAAAAAAAAAAACTTTAAATTAAAAAAAATTAAGGTCTGAAGAAGTGAGTTTTCATTTTTGTATTTATAAGTATTATATCTATAAGTTAATTTAATTAAATAATTTATTATGTTATTTTTATTTAATATTTAAAATTTATCATATACTCTAATTTAATTTTAAAAAATAATTTTATATTTCAATTATAATTATATTTGTAAATCACTTTTTATTAAATACATTAAAAATTTACAGATTATTTATAAATATTTTAAATTTAAATATTTATAAATTTAAATTAATACTCTCAAAATATAATTTATGAGAATATTAGATATAGAAATATAAATTGTGCCTTTTTAAAAATTTATAAGGATCTATAAATTCAAAATCTAAAATAGTAATAAAAGAATATTTGTTTTATATTAAATTAAGTTATAATAGGTGCAACATCAACATGATATACCCAATTATCGTCGAAATTCTCCTCCCTAGCTTTAAACCCGCTCGCTCTGTAGGGGCCTCTTTTGTGCCATTTTTCCAGCAGGGTTTGCGTTTCTAATTGCAAAGCTCTCGATTTCTGGCTTCTCATATCCTGTAAGTTTACATTCCTCAAACCCCTTCTTTCTATTTCCAATCAATGTTTCGTTTCTTATTCAAATTACTCATAAATCATGCCATCAGACGCTCCAAAGCGTGTTACGCTCGTTATAGTTCATCTCTAAAATCAGCCTCAAGCTCAAAAGAACAACAGCATTTAACACTCCATTACTTCACCAACTCATGTGGGATGTCTCTAGAAATGGCCACTTCAGCCTGCAAGTTTGTAAAAATTAAGAGCACCGATAAAGCGGATTTGGTTCTTCAACTCTTAAGAGCTAAAGGATTTACTCAATCTCAAATTGCTTGCTTAATTTCAAGGCAACCACATTTTATTCTATACGATCCCCATAAAAACCTTAAACCCAAGATTGAATACTTTGAGTCACTGGGTTTTGTAGCTCCGTTGCTGCCCAAGATGCTATATGGAGACCCAAGGATTCTAGCAACTAGTTTAAAGAATCGGATTTTACCAAATATTGATTTCCTTAGGGGGTTTCTTGAGACCGAGGAGAATTTTATATTGTCCTTGAAGCAATGCTTTAGTGTACTTAGGTTGGATACTGCATTGATGATGTCTAAAATATGCACTTTGTGTGCTTTTGGTGTGCCAGAACCCAATATTAGGAGGCTAATAGTATTGCATCCTCGATTACTATGTATTAGACTTGATTTCTATGAAGAAAAGGTTCAAGAACTTAAGGAAATGGGGATTGAACCAACGAGTAAGTACTTTGTAACTGCTTTCCGTTCAATGTCTGCCATGAGCAACTCCAAATGGGAAAGGAAGAAAAAGGTCTTGATGGGCTTTGGCTGGTCAGAAAGAGATATTATTATGGCATTCAGAGCACAACCACTATTCATGACTACCTCTGAGAAAAAGATGAAGCAACTAATGGAGTTCTATCTGACCAAAGCTTGTTTGCAGCTTTCAGATCTTGTAAGATCCCCACATCTATTTATGATCAGTTTGGAGAGAAATGCCATACCAAGATGCTCTGTTCTGAAAGTGCTGATCTCTAAGGGATTAATTAAGAAGAATGTGAGTGTTGCTGGGGCATTGAATATGACGAAGAAACAGTTTGAGGACAAGTATTTTACTTGCTTCAAGGGGGATTACCCTGAATTGATCCAGGCATTCCAGGTTGAGACATTTGAAGGATTTTGTAATTGGATATGATAGGTGATATGATGAAGGAAGCTTTGAACACAAGAAATACATAAGTAACTGCTATAGGGTTGCAATATAGCAGTTAGGCAATGGTTGGAGCTGTAAATGCTTCTCCATTCCTATGTCAAGTATTTCCTTAGATCAGATTCGTTTACCATCTTTAACTTCTTAAGCTTGTTCTAACCCCCTCGTGCAAAGTAAATGTTTATTGGTGATAAAATTTAGGCAAAACTGATGCTGGCATATATTTTCTGATGGCCTGGTCTGGGTAATTTTGTTTGTGAATCTGAACAGACTTTTGATTCATTATAAGAAATCAATTTAGAGAGCATCATGTTCATTTTATGCATAATCTTTTACAGGTGAAGTAATTATTTTCTCATCTCATCATATTTGGCCCATGAAATATTTGAAATCCACTGCAGAGAAGTTTTGCTGAACGAGGGTTGCTGTTCATATTAATTCTGAGAGAATGTGGTTGCCAGGCACCATCTTCAATATGTTTGTGCTACCTTTGCATTTTTTTTTATGATGTAAAAAACTTTCTCTCTTCAAATAAGTTGGTGCTTAATAGATCAATTAAGCAAACTTCAATTTTATGAAAGCTTAGTAGTGTGCCTTTGATATGGCCCCTTGGCCATTGATTTCTTTCCCTCAGCTCATGTGTCAGCTGTTTTGTCTAAGTAATGAACTGCAAGATTTAAAGTTTAAGGACATTCATTTAAATGCAGGTTTTATATCATGGGAGAAAATTTTTGAAGCACATTGCCGATCCACTGATTAGAGATACTAAGTTAGATCAATTATATCTATCTATCAACCTATAGTACATTAGTACTTGATTTGATTTTGTAACTCTGCAAATTTTGTGTATGCTTTAGCTCAATCAGTTGCTTGATATGTTCATTTTTTGGGTGTGGGAAACAGGAATGAGATGCTATTGTGCAATTTGGTAGTGGATTTTATGTGAACAGGAAAGAAAAACCTTAGTTGCAATGAACCATGTATTCACAGCCTTGTTAGCAATATTGAATTGCTACTTAGAAATTATGCTTTGCCCTTTTGCTTGTAAATTTTACATTTGAGTATCTTTGGACATATTAGATGGTATAGGATACTATAGAGGTTGGTCTTTCTCATCTTCTTCCTCTTAGTTTCAATATTAGTTGTTCATGGCTGGTGGAATAAATAAGCTCCAAGCATTACCATGGCTTCTTTTTGGTTGATAATCTTCCTTGAATTCTTTTGTATTGTTAGCATTAAGCTGAATAAGTGTTGGTTTTTCTCATCTTCTTCCTATTCTTCATTTGTTTGTTGTTGCTTGTGGCATTTATACTTTTGCATTTCAGTTCCTTATCACTTAAACAAAATTAAATTGTGGATTTGTTACATGTTTTTCCCACTTCATGATCCTTGCCTCTATCTGGCTCTGGTGTTTTTGTCTCTTCCCATTCAAATGATGTAATTACATGTGAACATTTTCAAGTTCCCATTTTGTTTCATTTTCGTTCTTATTTCTTTTACAGCTTAATCTATTTTGTAATGGAGTAATGGTGATACTCGAAGAAATATTATATATTAATTCTAGTAAATAATATATATTTCTAATATTTTAATAATAAAATATTAACATATTTTACTAAGAAACTATTATTAATATAAAATTTAAATTAGAAAAATTATTATTTTAATTTTGTTTCTAAAATTTAGGTCTATTTAAATTTAAACGGAAAGTTATTGATTTAATTAAGACAAAAACTTAAAAATTTGTTTATTTAAACAAGGATTAAATATTAAGTCAAATTTTAAAAAATATGAATTTCTTGGAACTGAGCTGATTTTGGGCAAAGTGGTTTAAGGAATTCTCTTCCCTCAAATTTTTTTTATGGTAAATTATTATTTATTTTCTGTATTTTAACGAAATTAATTTTTTAATTTTTATATTTTAAAAAATATACTATTTAATTTCTATATTTTGCTTCTGTTAAATTGTTTAATCCTTCATCAATTTTTCTTTAGATAATATTAATCAATCTATTATATATTCTTTCTATTTTAGTAAAACTAATTAGTTAGTCCCTATGATTTAAAAAAATATATTAGTTAGTCCTTATAATTTGACTTAGTTAATAATTTAATTTTATAATTATTTTTTACACCTAAATTATTCTAATTCTGTTTCTTTTATTTCTTTCTTATTATTCCTTATTTCTTTTTCTTTACACGTACACTACTTCTCTCTCTCTCTCTCTCTTTATTTTCGTTTGTCATAAAGACGGTACAAGCTCTATCAATTTCCTTTAGAGAAAACATAAAAATGATGTTCAAAAAATTAGAATTAAAAAAAAAGGTGAATTAAAATTTAATCTTCTTCATATCTAAAAATATATTTTTCAAAATAGATGGATCAATTAATTAATTTTACTAAAATATAAGGATTAAATAGTAATATTTTTTAAAATATAGTGATTAACTTTTTAGTTTCTTTAAAATAGGGGATTAAATAGTAGTTTGAATTGTATGAATAATGAAAAATTTAATAGAGGGATTAAATAGTTTAAAAAAATTAAAATATAAAAATTAATTAATATATTTTTTAAAATACATCAATTAAATAATTAATTATATTAAAATACAAAAATTAAATAATAATTTTCCCTTTTTCTCTAATCTTCTAATTCAAAAATAAATCATAATGATCGAACCATTTAAAATTGGTGACTTTACTTAAAAACAATGGTGGCTCTATAATTATTTTTATTTAAAATAAAGTAAGATTATTTTACTTTACAAGAAAATTTCAAGCTTTAAAAAATTTATACATTATCTTACAATTTTATTATTCACATAAAATATATTAGATTAACGTGAAAATTTGTGACATTTCTAAAAAAAACATATAAATCTAATATTTTTATAAAATTAATATAAATTAATAACAAAGGAAGGTATTATGTATATTTTTATTATAAAATGTAAATAATTTCATTTATTATTATTAATTTAAAAAAATGCTTTATTATATTATTTTAAAAAAGTGTGGTGTCATATTTTTTTATTAATTTAATATAAAAATTTCTTAATATTAAAATTATTTACATGATAATGTACTGGAATCGGGTAGAATGGGAAACCAGGTGGCCGGATCCTTTTTCCATTTTTCTTGCTCGCCGGTTCCTCCGTTTTAAGATTCTTTTCAGAGCCAGTGAACTTCGAAGGGGCTCTCTGCCGCCATTTTCCCAATAGGGTTTGCGGTTGTAGTTGCAAAAATCGCCATTAGTGGCTTCTCTTATCCTGTAAGTTTACATTGCTGAAACCCCTTCTTTCTAAAGAAATGTTTTCTTTCGTGTTCAAATTACTCATTAATCTTAGGCGCTTCATAGATGCCAAAGCTTGTTACGGTCGTTATATTCAAACCCTAACTTCAGTAAATTCGGCTTCAAGCTCAACGGCCCAATCTTTAACAGTCTCTTACCTCTCCAACTCATGTGGGTTGTCACCACATAGGGCTGCTTCAGTCTGCAAGTATGTTCTTATTAAGAGCACAGATCAACCAGACTTGGTTCTTCGACTGTTAAGAGCTAATGGGTTTACTAAATCTCAAATTGCTACCTTAATTTCAAATCAACCTCAACTTATTCTAGCCCATCCAGAAAAAACCCTTGAACCTAAGATTGAATATTTTGAATCACTGGGTATTGCAGGGCCTGACCTGCATAATATTCTATGTGTAAATTCAGCTATTCTAACGGCTAGTTTAAAGAAACGGATTTTGCCCACTATTGATTTCCTTAGGGGGTTGCTTGAGACCGATGAGAATGTTTTTTTCGCCTTGAAGCGAGGCCCCCATCTCCTTTCCTGTGGTACTGAGGTGCTGTTGTCTAATATATGCACTTTGCGAGCTCATGGTGTGCCTGAACCCAGTATTAGGAGGTTATTATTAACGTGGCCACGGTGTCTAAGCCGCGGGGTTCATTTTTTAGAAGAAGTGGTTCGAGAAGTTAAGGAAATGGGGTTTGAACCAACGGGAAAGTCCTTTATATATGCTTTTTATTCAATGTCTGCTATGAGCAACCTGAAATGGGAAAGGAAGAAAAAGTTCTTGATGAGCTTTGGCTGGTCAGAAAGAGATATTATTATGGCATTTAGAACACAACCACTATTCATGACTGCCTCTGAGAAGAAGATTAAGCAACTAATGGAGTTTTATCTGACCAAAGCTTGTTTACAGCTTCCAGATCTCGTTGGATCCCCACATCTATTTAAGATCAGTTTGGAGAGAAATGCCATGCCAAGATGCTCTGTTTTGGATGTGCTAATGTCGAAGGGCTTGATTAAAAAGGACGTAAATGTTGTTTCAGCACTAAAAATGTCTAGAAAACAGTTTGAGAACAAGTTTTTGGCTTATTACAAGGAGGATTACCCTGAGTTGGTCCAAGCGTACAAGGTTGAGACATTTCAAGGATTTGGTAACAAAATGTGATAGGTGTTTTGATGAAGGAACCTTTTCATACAACAAATGCAGAAGCAACCGCTACTATAGGTTTGCAGTATATTTAGCAGTTAGGCAATGGTCAGAGCCCTAAATGCATCTCAGTTACAAAGTCAACTACTTGCTTAGATCAGACTGACTTACCATGTTAAGTTCTTAAACTTGTTCTAACCCCTCCAGCAAAGTAAGTGTTTATCACTAACAAAACTTATGCTGGCCCGTATTTTCTGATGGTTGATTCAAGGTAATTTTATATGAATCTGAACAAACTTTTGACTCGTATAAATCGATTGGGTGAGCATCATATTAATTTTATGCTAAAATTTTTTGTGGTGAACTAGTTATCTTATCTCGGCATCTTGGGCACATGAAGAATCTGAAACTCACTGCAGAAACTTTTGGCTGAACTAGGCTTTACATGTTGTTTGTCCTTTGTCGTTCATAGTAATTTGAGAGAATGTGGTTTCTAGGCATCCATGTTTAACATGCTTGTGTTGCCTTTGCATTTCTCTACGATGTAAACTCTGTCTTCAAATAAGTTGGAACACAAAAGATCTACTTAAGCAAAGGAAACAAATTCATAGCTTTGACTTCCAATTTTAGAAAGCTTACTAGGGTAACTATGACATTGCTCCTAATGTCATTAATTCATTCCCAAGGCTGATCTTTCAGCTGTTTCATCTAAGTAATGAACTGCAATTTTTTAAAGTTCAAGACATACATTTAAGTGCAGGTTTCATATCATGGGAGAATTTTTGGAGCACATTAATTGTTGATCCACGGATCAGAGATACTACTTAATTTGATGTGTTTTCTTGGCATCCATGTTTGATATGCTTGTGTTTCCTTTGCATTTCTGTATGCCAGATTGAAATTCTTTGATATCTCTATCTGTGAATTGATATGTGCCCTTTCTCTTCTTATTATCGTTTGTTTTGTAGTTTCTGTCCCCCTGTTTCATATAGCTGATAGTTCTTTGCCTCTAGGAGGATTTTATTGGAAAATTAGATAGTATAGGCTAGTTTATGAAGTTTCACAAAGCTAATGATGGATTCATTGTCCATCGAGTGTTACTTTCCCCGATGGATATCACCAGAACAAAATGACTGTTAATTTGGTTTGCTTGGAAGAATTTTATCTGCAAATTTTGGTTTGATTAATTAATTATCTATTTTGTAAATGAAATCATAGTTGAATTCATCAAAGAGATTGTTTTTTGCTGGGCATATTATTTATTTTTGGATCGATTTGTTGAGCTAATGTGCTCAATCTCGTTGGATCCCCACATCTATTTAAGATCAGTTTGGAGAGAAATGCCATGCCAAGATGCTCTGTTTTGGATGTGCTAATGTCGAAGGGCTTGATTAAAAAGGACGTAAATGTTGTTTCAGCACTAAAAATGTCTAGAAAACAGTTTGAGAACAAGTTTTTGGCTTATTACAAGGAGGATTACCCTGAGTTGGTCCAAGCGTACAAGGTTGAGACATTTCAAGGATTTGGTAACAAAATGTGATAGGTGTTTTGATGAAGGAACCTTTTCATACAACAAATGCAGAAGCAACCGCTACTATAGGTTTGCAGTATATTTAGCAGTTAGGCAATGGTCAGAGCCCTAAATGCATCTCAGTTACAAAGTCAACTACTTGCTTAGATCAGACTGACTTACCATGTTAAGTTCTTAAACTTGTTCTAACCCCTCCAGCAAAGTAAGTGTTTATCACTAACAAAACTTATGCTGGCCTGTATTTTCTGATGGTTGATTCAAGGTAACTTTATATGAATCTGAACAAACTTTTGACTCGTATAAATCGATTGGGTGAGCATCATATTAATTTTATGCTAAAATTTTTTGTGGTGAACTAGTTATCTTATCTCGGCATCTTGGGCACATGAAGAATCTGAAACTCACTGCAGAAACTTTTGGCTGAACTAGGCTTTACATGTTGTTTGTCCTTTGTCGTTCATAGTAATTTGAGAGAATGTGGTTTCTAGGCATCCATGTTTAACATGCTTGTGTTGCCTTTGCATTTCTCTACGATGTAAACTCTGTCTTCAAATAAGTTGGAACACAAAAGATCTACTTAAGCAAAGGAAACAAATTCATAGCTTTGACTTCCAATTTTAGAAAGCTTACTAGGGTAACTATGACATTGCTCCTAATGTCATTAATTCATTCCCAAGGCTGATCTTTCAGCTGTTTCATCTAAGTAATGAACTGCAATTTTTTAAAGTTCAAGACATACATTTAAGTGCAGGTTTCATATCATGGGAGAATTTTTGGAGCACATTAATTGTTGATCCACGGATCAGAGATACTACTTAATTTGATGTGTTTTCTTGGCATCCATGTTTGATATGCTTGTGTTTCCTTTGCATTTCTGTATGCCAGATTGAAATTCTTTGATATCTCTATCTGTGAATTGATATGTGCCCTTTCTCTTCTTATTATCGTTTGTTTTGTAGTTTCTGTCCCCCTGTTTCATATAGCTGATAGTTCTTTGCCTCTAGGAGGATTTTATTGGAAAATTAGATAGTATAGGCTAGTTTATGAAGTTTCACAAAGCTAATGATGGATTCATTGTCCATCGAGTGTTACTTTCCCCGATGGATATCACCAGAACAAAATGACTGTTAATTTGGTTTGCTTGGAAGAATTTTATCTGCAAATTTTGGTTTGATTAATTAATTATCTATTTTGTAAATGAAATCATAGTTGAATTCATCAAAGAGATTGTTTTTTGCTGGGCATATTATTTATTTTTGGATCGATTTGTTGAGCTAATGTGCTCAATCTCTGAATTTGATATTTGAGCTAATGCCTCTGTAATATTTGAAGCTGTTACATTATATATATATATATATATATATATATATATATATATATATATATATATGGAAATTGATCGGAATCAAAACCAGAATTGAAGATTATTTTTAATTCTGATTTCTTAAAATCACAGAAGCAAATGTTTAATAACGGTTTCAATTCTTAAGTAAAATGGAACCCCAAATCAAAACTGAACATCACCTTTATCAAGTGCAGCATCAACCTGGTATACAAATGTATTGGGCGTTTAGTTTGGATTTGAAGATCCGAAGGATAATGATCCAATACAATAGACGATTCAAAATCAGAAAGGTTCAGACTTGAGACATCCAGATAACTCGTGGCGATTTAGTCCTCGCCGAACTTCTCCTCCCTACGCTTTAACCCCCCCTCTGCCTTTATGAGTGAACTGCGAGGGGGCTCTTATGTGCCATTTTTCCAATAGGGTTTACGTTTCTAATTGCAAAGCTCAACATTTTTGGCTTCTTATATCCTGTGTAAGTTTTCTTTTCCAATTTCTTATCCAAATTACTCTTAAATCATGCCATCATACACTCCAAAGTGTGTTACCCTCGTTGTATTCAAACGCTTTGATCAATAAATTCATCCTCAAGCTCAAAAGACCAACAGCATTTAACATTCAATTACCCCGCCAACTAATGTGGAATGTCTCTACAAAAATGGCTACTTCAGCCTGCAAGTTTGTTCATATTAAGAGCACAGATAAAGCTGATTTGGTTCTTCAACTATTAAGAGCTAAAGGGAACTCAATCTCAAATTGCTTGCTTAATTTCAAAGCAAACGCTACTTATTCAATGCGATCCCGATAAAATCCTTAAGCCCAAGATTGAATACTTTGAATCACTGGGTTTTGTAGCTCTCTGGCTGCCCAGGGTGCTCTGTGCAGACCCAGGGATTCTAGCAACTTAGTTTAAAGAATCGGATTTTGCCAAATGTTGATTTCCTTAGGGGGTTTCTTGAGACCGAGGAGAATTTTATCTCGGCCTTGAAGCGATGCTATAGTGTCCTTTTGTTGTAGACTGAATTGATTTTGTCTAAGATACGCACTTTGCGTGCCTTTGGTGTGCCGGTACCCAGTATTAGGAAGCTAGCAGTATTGCATCCTCAATTTCTAAATCTTGGGCTTGATTCTTGTGAAGAAAAGGTTCGAGAGCTCAAGGAAATGGGGATTGAACCAACAAGCAAGACCTTTATATCTGCTTTCCGTTCAACGTCCCCTATGAGAGCAACTCGACGTGGGAAAGGAAAAAGGAGGTCTTGATGAGCTTTGGCTGGTCGGAAAGAGCTATTCTTATGGCATTCAGAGCACAACCATTATTCATGAATTCCTCTGAGAAGAAGATGAGGCAACTAATGGAGTTCTATCTGACAAAAGCTTGTTTGCAGCTTTCAGATCTTGTTAGATCCCCACGTCTATTTATGATCAGTTTGGAGAGAAATGCAATTGCAAGATGCTCTGTTCTGGAAGTGCTAATGTCGAAGGGATTGATTAAGAAGAATGTAAATGTTGTTTCGGCATTAATGATGTCTAAGAAACAGTTTGAGGACAACTATATTATTTTCTTCAAGGATAATTACCCTGAATTGATCCAGGCATACCAGGTTGAGACCATTCAAGGATTTCATAATCGGATGTGATAGATGTTTTGATGAAGGGAGCTTTGAACACAATAAATACATAACTGCTATAGGTTTGCAATATAGCAGTTAGACAATGGTTGGAGCTGTAAATGCTTCTCAATTGCCATGTCAAGTATTTCCTCAGATCGTACTGGTTTACCATCCTAACCTCTTAAGCTTGTTCTAACCCCCTCTAGCAAAGTAAATATTCATTGCTAATTAAATTCTGGCAAAACATACTGCCATGTATTTTGTGATGGTCTGGTCAGTATATTTTGTTTGTGAATCTGAACAAACTTTTGATTTATTATAAGAAATCCATTTAGAGAGCATCTTGTTCATTTTATCCAAAATCTTTTACTGATGAAGTAATTGTTTCCTCATCTCATCATCTTTGGCCCATCAAATATCTGAAATCCACTGCAGAGAATTTTTGCTGAGCTAGGCTTGCTGTTCATATTAATCCGAGAGAATGCAGTTGCCAGGCACCCATCTTTAATATGCTTGTGTTACCTTTGCATTCTTTTATGGTGTAAACTTTGTCTCTTGTAATAAGTTGGTGCTCAATAGATCAATTAAGCAAAGGAAACAAATTCCTAGCTTTAGCTTCAATTTTATGAAAGCTTACCAGGGTACCTTTGACATGGCCCCTCTGTCCTTGATTTCTTTCCTTTAGCTCATGTGTCGGCTGTAACTGCAATATTTTAAGTTTAAGGGCATTCTTTTAAATGCAGGTTTTATGTCATGGGAGAAAATTTTTGAAGCACAGTGCTGATCCACTGATCAAAGATACTAAATTAGAAAAATTATATCTATTAACCTATGGTACTTAATTTATAACTCTGCAAATTTTGTACGATTTATTTTCGTTCTTGAGCTCTGTATGCCAGATTAAAATTCTTTGGCCTCTCAATTACTGGATTGATATGTTCATTTTTGTGTGTAACTCTATTGTTTGTTTCATAGTCTGTCTCTCTCTCTCTTACCCATCACTGTAATTTCTTTGACTTTAGGATGATTTTATTGGAAAATTAGATAGTATAGGCTACTATGGAAGTTGGTCCTTGCCATCTTCTTCCTCTTGGTTTCAATATTAGTTGTTCATGGGGGTAGAATAAATAACCTCCTTGCATTGCCATTTTTTAAGATTTCTATTGTAAATAAAATTATATAAAATGTGTATTTTTATATTTAATTAATAATTTTTATAAATAAATTTTAAAAAATAAATAATCAACATATAAAATTTAAATTTAATAAAAATTCTAAATATTAATTATCAAATTCAAATCTTCACTCAATAGTTTCACTTATAGATGAAAATATAAATCACCATTTTTTTTAATCCGATTAATATTTTTAAAGTTTAAATTTGTGTCAAATTCAATTAAATATTATTTTTAAGTTCATTATAAGTTTATCATTATTATTCAAAAAATATTTGAAGCTATTTAATTTTATATATTTAATTAATAATTAATATAAAAAATTATTTTTATTAATAATTTATATTTTAAAAATTTAATAATTTTATAAAATATTAAAATTTTATTTTATTTAAAATAACATATATAAAATTTATATATATTATTAAAAAAATATATATATTTTATATTTAATTAAATATTTATATTAACAACTTATCCACCGTACAAAAGCTATACCCGAACGAATCCCACAATGCGTATTATCATTCAAATTTAAACTCAACTATATAACCTAAATTCGCCTTAATATCAGCAAAATCCAATCCGTTATCATCCTTGTTCCACTGCTTAAAAAACTTAAGCCTAATGTATTTTAGTGCAATCGGGTCGACTAGGAAACTAGGAAACTAGGAGGCCGGATCCTTTTTCGTTTGTTCTTGCTCACCATTTTTCAGATTCTTTTCAGAGCTGCAGATTCGGCTTTTAGGTCCGAACGATAGTATCCCTGCGAGTGAACTGCGAAGGGGCTTTCATCCGCCATTTTCAACTTCTCTTATCCTGTAAGTTTATATTGCTAAAACCCCTTCTTTCTATTTTGAAGAAATGTTTCGTTTCGTATCCAAAATCCTCATCAATCATAGCATCTTGGATTCCAAAGCTTGTTATGCTCGTTATATTCAAA
Source organism: Hevea brasiliensis (assembly GCF_030052815.1). NCBI lineage: Eukaryota > Viridiplantae > Streptophyta > Magnoliopsida > Malpighiales > Euphorbiaceae > Hevea > Hevea brasiliensis. The sequence goes on along the minus strand of NC_079510.1, from coordinate 38,899,877 downwards.
CCCTGCCTTCTGTAAACTCAACATCAATCTCAAAAGCGCAATCTTTAACTCTCTCTTACCTCATCAACTCGTGTGGGTTGTCACCACCTAAGGCTGTTTCGGCCAGCAAGTATGTTCTTATTAAGAGCACAGATAAATCAGACTTGGTTCTTCGACTGTTCAGAGCTCATGGGTTTACTAAATCTCAAATTGCTACCTTAATTTCAAATAACCCACAACTTATTCTCGCCGATCCAAAAAAAACCCTAGAACCCAAGATTGAATATTTTGAGTCACTGGGTATTGCAGCGCCTGACCTGCGGCAGGTACTATGTATAAATACAAGTATTTTAGTGACTAGTTTAAAGAAACGGATTTTGCCCTCTTTTGATTTCCTTAGGGGGTTGTTTGAGACCAATGAGAATGTTATTCTTGCCTTGAAGCGATCCCCCCATATCCTTACCTGTGGTTCTGAGGTGATGTTGTCTAATATATGGACTTTGCGATCTCATGGTGTGCCAGAACCCAGTATTAGGAGGTTAATAGTAACTTGGCCTGGATCAATAAAACTTAGTGTTGATTTTTTTGAAGAAAAAGTTCGAGAAGTTAAGGAAATGGGGTTTGAACCAACGGCAAAGTCCTTTATATATGCTTTCTATTCAATGTCCTCTATGAGCAAGTCCAAGTGGGAAAGGAAAAAGAAGATCTTGATGAGCTTTGGCTGGTCAGAAAGAGAGATTTTTACGGCATTTAGAGTAAACCCATTATTCATGACTGCATCTGAGAAGAAGATTAAACAATTAATGGAGTTCTATCTGACCAAAGCTTGTTTGCAGCTTCCAGATCTTGTTAGATCCCCACAACTATTTAAGATCAGTTTGGAGAGAACTGCCATACCAAGATGCTCTGTTTTGGAAGTGCTAACGTCCAAGGGCTTGATTGAAAGGAATGTAAATGTTGTTTCGGCATTAAGCATATCTAAGAAACAGTTCGAGAACAAGTTTTTGGCTTATTTTAAGGAGGATTCCCCTGAATTGATCCAGGCATATCAGGTTGAGACATCTCAAGTACTTGGTAGCAAAATGTGATAGGTGATTTGATGAAGGAAGCTTTAAGCACAAGAAATGCCTAAGCATTAGGTTTGCAATCTGTTAGTTAAGCAATGGTTGGAGCAGTGCCAGTAAATGCGTCTCAGTTCCCATTTCGAGGGCTTGGTAAGATCAGATTGATTGATCGTCTTAAGCTTGTTTTGTTGTAACCCTTCAAGCAAAGAGGGACAATATTATAGAATAAATAACCTCCATTCATTGATCGTCTCAGCTTCTTTTGTTGATAATCTTCCTTGTATTCCTGCTTTGTTTTCTTATAGATTTTTTTCTTTTTTTTTTTGGTGCTCATAAACAATATCAATTTGATGTGAATTTAAGAGAAGCTCTTTTATTGAGTGCCCTGATTAGTCTGAGAAAATTATATTCTTCAAAGAAGATACAAGGAAGGAAGAGAATGTGTTGTTTGCTCCTGTACAATGGTGGCAGCGTAGAAGACCAAAAAATAAGGGAGTTTTAGAAAGAGTAGTTATGGTTATGAATGGCAATAGTTAATGTAATAATTTTGAAGTTTTTCACTATTTGATGTAGTCGGTGGATGCGGTTGATAATGAATGATTGGTGTTAATAGTTTTGACAGTTGATATATATTAAGTGTTTGATAATATTATGTTTATATAACATATTTATTTATTTTATTATTAAAATGTATATATATTTATTAATTTATTATACAACATATATAAAAATTAAAACTATAATTCTTTCAAATATAATTATTTTTAGGGCCTGTTTGGTTTAACTGTTGAATACAACTGATATTGTTGGTGATAAATATTCTTGTTAGTGATAGTGATAATCGATAGTGATGATAAATTTTTATGTTAAGTGTTTGGTAAAATTATATTTAGCTGTTGCTGTTGATATGTGAAATGACTAATAAGGGTATATATCATATAATTTATTTTATTATTTAAATAAATATAAAATTATAAATTTATTACATTATATTAAATATATAATTATTAAATTAATATATTATATTATTTAAATAAATATATAATTATTAATCTTTTATATTATATCATTTATTTTATTATTGAAATAAGAAAATAACTATTTTTTAAGATAATTAAATAATTTTAAAAATATAAATAAAATAATAAAATAATTATTATTGTTAATAGAAAAATTTATAATTAATTTTAAGTTTTTAGATATAAATAAATATTTTATATTTTATGTTATTAATAAAAAAATATTTTATCAAAATTAAAATTAGTTAATTAAAATGTTAAAATTTAAAATGAAAAAATAAAAATATTAATAATATTAATTTTCTAGTTAAATAAAAAAGGATAATATAGTCAAAATAAAAAATAAAACCAAATCAGCTATCAGCTGATGAGAAACAGCTCTAAAAATAGAAAATCTGATGGATATCATTTTTGTGAAACTAAACACTATAATGTATATATACATATATTTTATCATATAATAATGAATACTACAACTAGTTTAATTACTATTTATAACATTTTTATATATATGTATTTTTTATAAATATAAATAATTTATGGATATAAAAAAAATTAATTTAAAGAAATGAACATTTTGTAATTAATAAATTTTAAAAAAGTAGTTTAAATAAAAAAAATAAATTCAGATCAATTATCGATAATTCTAAAATTGAAACCGACACAAACTGTAATTATTTGAATATTTATTAATTATCAGTTTTATGTGATAGGATTATAAAATAAATTGGTTGTTAGACGATAACTGAATCAAATATTTTTGAAATTTTTATTTAATAATTTTTAATTTATAGGTTTTCTTATGATTTAATTAAAAAATAGAAAAATGAAAGAAAAAAATGTAAATAACAAACCACATTCACAATGTAGAATGAATTTTAGGTTATATAGGATAAGATTTGCTTCAATAATAAATGCAAATAAAAACAAAGAGTGTTAAAAAAAAAAAAAAAAAAAAAAAAAACATTGTTAGCATTTATTTTATAGGAAAGTGAAATTTCTCACAAAACATCGATTGAAAAAAAATATTTACATCAAAGATAATACCAAAAGGTCAATTGACCCAATTCAATTTAGGTCTAATACTGAATTCTATATTCTAATTTCTTCAACTGCCACCCTTAGATTTTATTTGGTTTAATTCTATAGTAAAGTCTATTTCATTTGCAAATGAATTCTATAATAAAATTCATTCACAAATAAATTTCTTTATTTAGTATATTTTTATTAAATATAAAATTTATTTCAGATGAAATGAATTTTATATTTGGACTAAATAAAATAAAATAAAATAACATATAATAATAATATAATTTTGTCACTTAAATATATATGATTTTAAGTTATGAATTCATTTACAAATTCTATCAATTTTAATAGAATTTAATTTAGTTATAATAAATTTTATGGAATTGATTATTAACAATTCCAAATGAATTTTCATTTAAACTAAATACTAAAATTTTAGATTTACAAATGAATTCTATAAAATTTTGTAGAATTCATTTATACCAAACACTACATTAAAGTAACGCGATCCCCATCGCTATATCCAATGTTGCATTGGTCAATAAATCTATATGAAAGACTATTCAATTGGTATTCATATCATCACCATAGGAGAATAGACCACATAGGCAGAACTCAACCTTAAAAACCTTAAAAATCAGTTTGCAAGGGGAGACTTAAATCATGTTCAGCAATATTAGTTATTCTAGTAGCTGATAGCTATTTTAGTAGCTGTCAGTTATTTTACTGGCCATTAGCTATTAAATATTAGTTATTAGTTATTAGCTATTTATATAATGATCTAAAGCAAAAGTGTTTTGTAAAAATAATTATTGAATTAGTTATTAAATGTAAAAATAGTGATATCATCTTGTTGATCCTGATCAAAACGCTCACTTAACCTCTATAAAAAACTAAAAGAGATAACTTTTTATAAATCACTCTTTTTAAACCTCTAAAAACTATTATAAACACTACTATAAATATTATGCTACTGAATAGTATAAATAAGAGAGATAATTTTTTGACTGTAGTAAAAAAACTATCGCTACCTTAAAAGTTTTGCCTAACAGGGTCTTATTAACCTCTTACTAATATTTTTCCTTAGCAATATGAGATTGTAACATCATGCAACATAACTTTAACAAGACATCAACTATTTCATATTAAGGGCATAACCTCCAACAATATATAAGGCATTTTATCAATTTTACATAAAATATCTTTTTTTATAAATAACATGCAAATAAAATTGCTTCACTTTATAAATTGTCAAATTTAGAACAATTTAACAGAAACTCTCTACTTCTTTTTGGTTTTTTTTTATCGTTTCTCCTGTTCTTTATTTTTTCCTTTAAATTTTCTTCTTATGCGATTATCGGTGAAAATATTTTTTTTGTTTGTTTTTATTTTTTTATGTTTTTATTTTTGTTTCCTAATGAACTCCTATATTTATTTCCATTTAGAAAAAAATTATATTTATCTTCTCATATTTATACATTTTAAGAACATAAATTAAAGATTATCTCTCTAATATTGAGCTCTGCTATACCCGTTTCTAAGTCTTGCTCTATCATTACTAGGGTCATATTTTCTCCCTTATTGTGAGTTTTTTTTTACTATATTTAATGGGCTCCTTAATAGTTCAAAAAACGGTATAAATTGTAAATTCTTTTTAATCAGAGATTTTGAATATTTAAATATGGGTAATGATATTTTACTAATGAATATGCTAATGCGACTTATTTCATTATTGACGTGATGGTTTAAATTATTATGTAGACCATCGAAATAGTAAGTTCTCAAAATGACAGCATTGCGAAAAGTAATTTTAATCGTCCAAAATGAAAAAAATACTAGTTGTTATTCGAGAGAATATTCTCCTCTTTTTAAAATCATCTTTAAGTATAAATTTTTAATTGTTTATATTTGTATTTTCTTTTCTTATGAGAAGGCTATATTGTATTTATATTATGATACTTATTAATGAATTATCAATTTGTTATTTAAAAAAAAAACATTTAGAAGAACTTGATAATTTATATAGAATATATATTTTTTAATTAATTAATAATTTACATAAATAAATTAAAAAAAAAATAAAAATTCAATATATAAAATTTAAGAATAATTTATAATTATGTCTATATTTTTTAATTAATTAATAATTTATATAAATAAATTAAAAAAAAATCGATATATAAAATTTAAGAATAATTTCTAATTATGTCCCTGTGATGTAGCAAAACCTACAAATTAGTCATTGGTATATTTTTGAATAACAGTTTGATCATTAAAATTTAATTTTATTAACAAATTAATTCATTTTGTGTAAATTGACTATTAAATGCCTTTTAATTTAAAATAATTCAATCCCTAAAATTTTGTTTTATAAACAAAATGGTCTTTGAAATTCTGTTTTATTGACAAAATAGTTCCTACATCTATGTTTTATATTTAAGTAATTGTAGACGCCATATTTTGGCCGATCCCCGGAATCAATAAACCTTGAAACCGATCTCCAGAATTAATAAACTTTGAAACCGATCCCCAGCACTAAATTTTCCTTTGCCAGCCAACTTCATTTCCAACCTCTCTTTGCCATATTACCGATCTCTCTTCACAGAGAATTGAATCAATGCTAAGCCCTCGTATCATCTAAAGTCTTGCCAAGTCGCTCACCGATCTCTCAAGCTAATTGTCAAATTTCCTGACCGGTCGATTACATTCCCGATCTCTCCTGTCAAACAAAATTGAATCAATACTAGATCTTTATGCCACTGGTCTTATTGCCGATCTCTCATATTAAGTTTAGGAATAATTAAGATTCCAATCCGATGTAATGATGATCTTGATTTTAAGTGGGTTCACCAAATTTCCAATTTTGATCAAGTCCCGATTAACGTTGATTCCCTATCGATCTCATGCTCATTATGTTTTCCGATCTCTCACACTTAGGTTAATAATCTCTTTCAGTTACTTCGATGTACTCAGACAATCAAGTATTAAGTAATTTAGAGATTTTCCGATCACAATCATTCATTGAACAAAAGAGGCATTCCATTTCATTTCAAAAAATTGTACAAGTCATTCAGCTGGAGGATCACCCCCAGTCTGATCTACATTTTGTCCGTCTTCTCCCTCACCCTCCTCCTCACTATCCTCACCCTCGCCTCCGGGAGCCAGGTCGGCCATCCAAGAGAAGTCCTCCTCTGGGTAACGCTTCTGGAGCTCGGCTAAGAGATCCTTGTGAGCATTCACGTAAGCACTGGCTATTCCTGTCACCATCTCTTCATCTTTCGCCTTAAGCTCCTCGGTAAGATGAGCGACCTGAACAGCTTCGTTGGCCCAGAGCGCCTGGACTTCTCCAAGAGCATGATCCCTCTCAGCCAGAACATGAGTCTGTTCGGCCAGCTTATCCTCATAGTACTTCATCCTCCCCTCAATTTGAGATATGTAATCTTGAGCGGATGAGAGTTGGGATCGGAGGGATGCCACTTCTTGACTCTTCCTTTCGACTTCTTGACTCTTCTTCTCGACCTCCTTACCCAGGCGGTAAGCCTTTTCCCGAACTATGTGCTGGTTCACCAGGCACTCTACATTCAGAGTCATGGAGCGGGTTAGGATGTCGTTAAGATTGTCCGGAGACAGTCTGTCCCGATCCTCCCGAAGGCAGATGGAAGACCCCAAGACTTTGGCAAAATCGGGGTTCTCCCGAACAGTCCGGTTGTTCTCTAGAGAAGTGATCAGCACTTGGGCGCCACGAGAAGAGGGCCTCGCAGGAGGTCGAGAACGACCCCCTTCTGTGCTTGGAGCAACTGGAGGAGGTGCAGCTGGCTCTTCCCGTTGAGGAGGAGATCGGACAGCTTCTGTGATCGGCGGTCCCGAAGGTCAGGGCGGGCCTCCTTGCGTCTCCCCAGGTTCATGGCCGGGTGTTTGAAGTAGTGCCGAACGCTTCATCTCCTTTATTTTCTGGGAATCTCTCTTTCTTTCTTCCGCTTCCTAGAACCTTCACCACCCGCCATACCTGCACAAAAAAGAGGTCAGTGAGATCACTAAGGTCCAAAGATCTGAGAAATAGAAAAATACCGATGCCAAGATCAGAGAGCGGAAGCCCGCGACTTTCGCCCGTGATCAACTCCATCGTCCAATGATGCAGCTCGGCAGTCACCGCATCTAAACAGGAGTACTTTAGAGTGGCAGCTTGATTCTTCAGTTCCATCACTACTAGGCTTTCCTCCTTGTTCAGGGTAATACGCTTCGGAATCAAGGGCCCCTAGTGCCACCAGCTACGGGGGAAGTCCTCAAAGCAGGTCAGATTTTTGCTCCTCAGAATGAAGAAGCGGTTCTTCCAATTCTTAAGGGAGGAGGGCAGATTGGTAAAGAGCCCGCAATGAGGCTTCGCCTGAAAGAACCAGTGCTCGTCGTCCTTGTGACACCCCTTACCCGTCTACAGTATAGCCGAGCAAGAAGTACCACATTCGGTGCCGGAGCACCCTATCTTGTTTTATCATATCTATTGTAAACTTTTTATGTCATTTAAAATATGTATTCTATGTGTAGAAATTTTTTTTTTTTTTTTTTTTTTATATCTTATTTCTGTGGAGACCCGGACAGAGCCTCCCTTATTTTATTAGCATCTGGCGGATTCCACTAATCACCTGTTAACATGTTCATATTCATTTTACACATTTCCATATCATATTCTCATGTATCATATCATTTACAATTATTTATGAGATCTCAAAATGAAGTATTATCTATTGCATTCATATAGAAATTCATAGATAATAAATTACAAGTTTTCATTTCAATCTCAAAGTTTAATTACAAGTCCAAAATGAAATACATCATAAACTAGTAATTACATCATGACTAAACATAATGAACCAAAATACTAGTCTATACATACCAAAATACAACAGAGGTGAGGTGACTCGACAATGGCAGATCCGATCAAAGCTCACGCTGTCTACTTCTTCTGTGCACTTCGGCTGTGGTCGATCTCCAGTACCTACGCGATGGAAAACCAACGCGCTAAGCATAACGCTTAGTGGTGCATAATTTATAATAACAATAATTTAATAATTTGAAATAATATATGCAACTCATAATTTATGGGTATTTTACATTTTTATTGCTCTTTGGAAATAATTAACATTATTGGGATCTTTTATGATTACTTATTGTATTTTAAGTCTTAATTATTTATTTATTTTTTTTTGCCCAAGAAAACCTATAACAAATTATAAAAGCTGGATGTGGGTGTATCTTGGTTAGACACCATATGTCTATCCAAAGATATCATCGTCGTGCACGAGGCGGTTGTCGCACGAGAGGCATTGTCGCAGCTTGTAAAGCCAGAAATAAAGTAGGCATATAGCCTGTAGAACAATCATACCAGACATATATTGTCAGTTCATGATTTTCTCGGTAGGCAGTACTGCTATCTGTAGTCCCTAATTGGTATACCAATTTATCCAACTAAATAAATAAGTCTAGGTATACTATGGGCAATTAAACATTTTTAATTAATTTAGCACTATTTATTGTTACTATTTTCTAGTACTGTTCATTAGTACTATTAATTTCATATTAATGGGAAATTAGTCCCAATTTACATATTCATATCATTTTTAATATTTAATTATCCTTATGAGGATTTTAATTTTCATAGATAGCATTTTTCCCATGAACCTCTCTTTAGGTTCATGTTGATGTGTTATATTTATCTAGGAATTTGACTAGGTTAGGATGTCTATTTAGTCACACTTCCTTCATAACAATTGCTCCTCTATGTTTAAACTTGAATTTCAGTTATTGAATCACTGAATTTGGGGTTATAGAACTCAAGTTATGGTCAAAATACCAAAGGAATAGTATTTTGGAACATTTTCTGGGTTGGCAGTTTCAGTGACCCAATTTGTGCTAACAATTTGAATTGGTTAAAGGCAAAACTGGGTTAAGTGGTCTTCATGAAAAGTGTAGCCCTATGTCTAAAATTTCCATGGTTAAAATTTTAGGTCATTTGGACCAGTATAGAGAGAGTTATGACCAAATGAACACGTACTGTTCATTTGGTCATTTTCTGGGTTGGCAGTTTCAGTGACCCAACTTGTGCTAACAATTTGAATTGGTTAAAGGCAAAACTGGGTTAAGTGGTCCTCATGAAAAGTGTAGCCCTATGTCTAAACTTTCCATGGTTAAAATTTTAGGTTATTTGGACCAGTATAGAGAGAGTTATGACCAAATGAACACGTACTGTTCATTTGGTCATTTTCTGGGTTGGCAGTTTCAGTGACCCAACTTGTGCTAACAATTTGAATTGGTTAAAGGCAAAACTGGGTTAAGTGGTCTTCATGAAAAGTGTAGCCCTATGTCTAAACTTTCCATGGTTAAAATTTTAGGTCATTTGGACCAGTATAGAGAGTTATGACCAAATGAACACGTACTGTTCATTTGGTCATTTTCTGGGTTGGCAGTTTCAGTGACCCAACTTGTGCTAACAATTTGAATTGGTTAAAGGCAAAACTGGGTTAAGTGGTCCTCATGAAAAGTGTAGCCCTATGTCTAAACTTTCCATGGTTAAAATTTTAGGTCAGTTGGACCAGTATAGAGATAGTTATGACCAAATGAACACGTACTGTTCATTTGGTCATTTTCTGGGTTGGCAATTTCAGTGACCCAACTTGTGCTAACAATTTGAATTGGTTAAAGGCAAAACTGGGTTAAGTGGTCTTCATGAAAAGTGTAGCCCTATGTCTAAAATTTCCATGGTTAAAATTTTAGGTCATTTGGACCAGTATAGAGAGAGTTATGACCAAATGAACACGTACTGTTCATTTGGTCATTTTCTGGGTTGGCAGTTTCAGTGACCCAACTTGTGCTAACAATTTGAATTGGTTAAAGGCAAAACTGGGTTAAGTGGTCCTCATGAAAAGTGTAGCCCTATGTCTAAACTTTCCATGGTTAAAATTTTAGGTCATTTGGACCAGTATAGAGAGAGTTATGACCAAATGAACACGTACTGTTCATTTGGTCATTTTCTGGGTTGGGTTGCAGGGAAATCCGAATTTGGGCAGTATTTAGGTCAAGTTTTGGACATAATTTGGGCATGGTTTCTTCATGGAAAATGGGCTATTTTGGGTCTAGTTTCACCTCCAATTGGCCTCATACCAATTGGGGTCACACAATTTTATTTATGGCCTAAAATGTACACTGCCCTCAACAAACACAACCTGCAGAAAATTGACACTTCCAAAACTCAATCTCCTCCAACTTCCTTACTTCAATTTGCATGCAATACACTTCTATAAGCAACAATCTCATCCCAATAGATCAATTTCAACATTTTACACAAAGTCCTCAACATTTACACAAACCCTAGTTTTCAAAGTTTCAAATTTACACAAACACTACACAATCAAACACCCAAACATTTCAACTAATTACACATTCTCATAGAACCATTTTTCATCACTTAAAAGCAATAAATTTCAAGTTCCATGGCTGCCAAAAATTCAAGGGTTCTTTCCTCTAGATTTTCTTTTTGTTTTAATGGTATTTATGCTTAGCTAAACATGCTTTTCATGTTTAATAAAGAGAAGAAGAGGGATTAGTGCACTAACCTTTTTGGGTGTCTTGCCAAACTTCAATTTCTCTTCTTCAAATGGGTATCTAAAGCTTCCTTAGGGTGTAGGGAGTATTTTTTGTAAAGGAAGCTATAAGTTTTGGTGTGTGGAAGCTTGGAAAATCAAGCTTGAAAGCTTGACAAAAATGGTGGAGAGGGAGCACAAGGGTGGACGGCAAGAGAGAGGGAGAGTGGGGAAGAAGATAGAGAGAAAAGTAGGTGGGTTTTGTCTCTTGTGCTTTATATATTTATTTTTTTTATTGTACTTAATTTTGTTTTAAATTTTCATAAGCTTATTTTTCTTTTCTTTAAATGCCATAAGTCTTTTTATTTTCCTTTCTTTTCTTTTCTTTCCTTTTCTTTTCTTGCTCTTTCCATTTTCCAAATTCAAATTCATAAAATTAATTTATGTTAATTATTCTATTTCCAAATTTTAATTTGACATTTAAGTCAAAATTCACCTCTAGGGGTAAAATGACCAAAATGCCTTTCATGGTGCTCATCGGGTTATTTTTATTTTATACCAATTAATAACTTCTTTAAATTTTATTTTATTTCTCAAAATTTTTCCTATATTTTTTTTTAATATTTATTTCATTAATTTATGCCTCCTCACTATAGCTTAAGTGTAGTTCCAGACATCCTAACTGTCCGAACAGACATTAATCGTCGGAACAGTAAAATGTACGGACTACCTATGGTGAGGTCGTTACAGTCCTTTCGGTGAGTTAGCCTGTGCAGTTCGGCGAACACCTTAGCCGTAGGTCTGATTCCCTTAGCTCGGCACAGGCCTCGGAAGGCTACCAAGATCCGCCATGAGTTAGGATGAATTTGGGCAATGCACACTCGGTGAAATTTTAGGACCTCCTTGAAGAAGTCGTCCAGAGGGAACCGAAGACCTGCCTTTAACTGTTCCTCGTATACCATAACCATGTCATTCTCTTCAAAGGAGTGATCAGCTCGGTGATCGCCGTGACACCGGATAAGTTCATATGAATCGGGCTCAATGTTGTACTCCTGGCTAAACGATTGCAGATCGGATTCTTGCAAAATCGATGGCAGCTCGTCCATAGGAAGATTCTCCCTCCCTGAAGTAGGTGCATGCCTTGATGGTGCGATCCGCCCCCAAGCTGGAACGGAGACCCTAGGAGGTTCGGGTTGTGCGCTCCGCCCGACCACCTCTTCTTCATCAGACGACCACGAGAACTGAATGGAAGGTGAGCTTGCCGCTCTCTGACCTTCGGCGCCACTCATTTTTAAGGAAAACAAAGAACTTAAAGCTAAAAGAAGGATTAAAACCCTTACCGGAGCTTGAACGGAGTCGGAAGAGCTTGAAAAATCGGGAGAGTTTTGGAATTGCTTGTGAGAGACAGAAAATGGCATAAGTGAGAAACTGGCTAACCCCTAACCCTATTTATACTCGTCCGAGCATTTAATGCTCACGATGTCCCAGGCAATGCATCGGGATTCGCCAGCTGTTCTGACACGTCTCTCAAACACTCCAAATTCCATAAAGAGAACGGCTAATTAGAGATCGGCATATTTAGATAAATGTTTCGAATTGCAGATCAGTTAAGGGTTGTTCAGTTAGGAACCAGATCGGATAAACACATCAGAGATCGGAAAATAATCAATGCAATAATAATAAGATGATAATTGACTTTTATTTCCAAAAGATCGGATTACATCATTTGGGCGATCTCTAGGGATCGGAATAATAGAGATCGAAAGATGGGAGATCAGGATGAGAGATCGGAATAGGAGCGTGGGAGGGATCGGAAGGCAAAAAGAATAAGACAAATCCCAAATAACCGTCATCAGAATCAGAGCCGAGGTAGTTAAAGCGTGGCAGACGAGATCTCCACTGCACGCCTAAGAATCGCCCGCAATGCTGACAGGTGCCAGGGTATGTCATGACAGTCCTGTACATCCCAATCTCCACCGTTGATCTTACTTGTAAGGACAAGCTCGGAGCCCTTGGATCAAAAAAGAAGACGACAAGACCAGCGCCTTTCACTCCCGGCCCTCGGATCGCCTCAGACAAGAAGATTTGGGACCGTCAGATTGAAAGAAGAAAAGGACAAATATTCTGAAGAGTGATCTCAGCCATTCATTTTGATTCTCTTTAATTCCTGAATATCCGATCATGTCCTTCGAAATCTTGACCCTCCATCTCCCTCAAAATAAATCCTGACCCTTCATGGGGAGCACCCGATTCCTATAAATACCTGCATGAAAAACTGTTCGAGGGACGGGCAAAAAAAGAGAGGTAGTTATTATAGCGGAAGAACTCTGAAACTTCATTCAGTTTGTTACTCTGCTACTTAGAAGCGTTGATTAGAAAGACTTTTGAAACTAGTTTTCTGAAGTGTTTTCTTGAAAAGGATTCTGAATACTGGAACTCTACATTTTCAGTTTGTTCATTATCTGGTCACACTCTCACTTTCAGCCCTTTATCATCTCTGTTTTCATTCCCATTGTCCAAGCTCAACTTCATTCCGCTCGGTTTTTATCTTAATCTGATTGCATTTTAGCTAAGCACCCTTCAGTTCACGACGAACATCAGCCCTCAGGCTAATCAGTCCGCTGTCTTATCACTATTTGTCACACCGTAGTTATTTCAATAGATTTGGCTCCTTACAGGTAAGAGCTCATATTGCTGTTTTGTTAAGTGTTTACGTTTACTTTTCGCACTTTCTTTGTTCTTCTTACGTATGCGATTTTCTCCAAGTTCATTTTGTGCAAAAGAACCCCAAAGAATGTTACTCTCGAGTTATCTCTTTAGTGATCAGTCCATCATTTTATTAATCTTCGTCATTTCTGAATGCAAGTTTTCTAGCTCCTAGTAGCGTGTAAGTGGTTGGGTAAAACGTAGGTAACTGCAACTTAAGGGTCTCTTTTAAAAGAGAGAGCCTGAATAACACTTCAGGAAAATAGCCAAACTATTAGGCTGACATAAACGGCAATTCGGCAAAATGCCATAAAGTGGAATAAAACCAAAGTAAACAAAACAGAATAGATCGGACATTAATAGGTATTGGTAAGGTGACTACATGGAAGGTCGGTAAATCAAGTCTAGTATTCCCCGTTTAGTCACAAGGTATCAAGAAGCCTTATCCCCAGTATCTTTGAATGCCAGAATCCTTAGCTTTAGGCTCTTATGACATGTAGCTGAAATTAAAATTCAGGAGATCGGAAAAGTCCCTTTCAGGCTCCTGTTAATCTAAAAGAGATCGGAGGAGAGTTCCTATCCGGTCTCAACTCAAATTTTTAATAAATATCAAATAGAGATCGGAGGAGAGTTCTTATCCGGTCTCAACTCAAAATTTTAATAAATATCAAATAGAGATCGGAGGAGAGTTCTTATCCGGTCTCAACTCAAAATTTTAATAAACATTAAATGAAGATCGGAGGAGAGTTCTTATCCGGTCTCAACTCAAAATTTTAATAAACATTAAATAGAGATCGGAGGAGAGTTCTTATCCGGTCTCAACTCAAAATTTTTAATGATTTAAAAGAGATCGGAGGAGAGTTCTTATCCGGTCTCAACTCAGAATTTTAACAAATATTAAAGAGTTCGGAGAAGAGTTCTTATCCGATTCTTAAATTAAATTTTAATAAAATATTCCTTTCAAATAAAATTAACATACAACAGTAACTCACTAAGGTTGTCTCATTTACTTATGTATCTGGGTGATCCAAATTTAGTGAAAAATCAAATGTTCCTTTAGTCAAAAGGATTAACATGTCCATTCAAGCCCTCCTAACTAATGCAAAATTAAATCTACTTACCCTTATTAAGGGACGAGGTGGGGTGCCTAACACATTCTCCACCCATTTACGGACCCCGAACCTAGAATCTCTGTCTTGAAGTGGTTTCATTTCAATCTATTTTCACAAATGGTTTTCTTTAGTTTCCCTCAAAACTAAGGTGGCGACTCCTCACTCTTTCCCACTTCAGTGAGGGTTCGTTCAGGCGACCGCAAAATCCCTTGCGACAGTAATTATTTACAAAATAATTTTATATAATTATTTAAATATAAAATAAACAATTACATAAATTAAAATATAAATATAGTAACTATTTTGCTAATAAAATAAAATTTTACAAATTAAACTATTTTAAATTAAAAAAAGTTACAGTAGATACTAATTTACCAATGGACTTCAAAATTTAAGAATTAAATTATTACTAAAAGTAAATTGGAAATTAATTTGTAGATTTTTTTATATTTGCTTAATTATAAATTATCCAAAATTCAAATTCAATCACTGTATGTTAATTATCAAATCCGAATCCTCACTCAGTAGTTTACACTTTTTAATTTTAAAAGTTAAAGGTAAAATGTAACATCCTTACTTACGTAGTCTGTACATTATACTGTTCCGATGATTGAGGTTGTCGGGACAAATAGCCAAAGTATAGACAGTCAGAATGTGGATAGCCAAAATACAGACAGTTAGAAATGTCTGGAACTACACTTCGGTGATAGTGAACAAAAATAAATTGATGAAATAAATAAAAAGAAAATACAAGAAAAATTAAGGAAAATTAAAAGAGAGAAAATGAAACTAAGTTAAACGAGCCAGCACCGTAGCAATGGGTGACCGCACCGGGAAGTTACGGCGGAGGCAATTGCCGACTACAGGATCGCGAGGAGCCCTCAAAAATAATTTTTGAGACATAATTAAAGACCTATAAAGGTGTTATTGACATTAGAAATATCAAAGAAAATTAATGAATTAGTACAAAGAAAAATGAAAAATCAAGAAACTGACAAAAATCGGTGTTATCAAAAATCGGGAATACAACCCGAAGAAGGGCATTTTAGTCATTTGACATCTAAAGTTTCCTTTTGACCTCAATATCCATTAAAAATAAGTGGTATTACACTTTGAAAATGTCATAAAAAATAAAAATGTTGTACATTATATAAATAGTGAAAGAAATGAGGTAAATGTGCAAATTATAAAACTTTAAGTAATTAAATCATTAATTTATGGTTAGTGCTCCACTAACTCAGATTTTGGGACACATATATAAGCCAATTTGGGATAGAAATGTTCATCTTCAACCTTGAAAACAAACCAGTTGAGACAAACACCATTGCAACCTCCATAGCTGAAATTGAAGAATGCTCTATGCACTCCATATTTAGCCATTGTTTCTACTAAGTTTCTTTATTAAAGCTTGCACACTCAACTTGAGGAAGCTTTTGAGAGTAAGAAAGGAAGGATTTAGTGAGGTTTGGGGAAAGCTCTCAAGAGTAAGTGTCCAATTTTCCTCCCATTCTTTAGTAAACTTGAATATTAGGTTGAAGTGAGTTGATTGGTGATAAAAAAGTTATGGAATTGATGAGTTATTGAGTTGTGCTATCTTCGGCAGCCATGGAAGCTCAAGTTACTTGAGTTTTTCTTACATATAATTGGTGGGAATTAGGGTTGATTGAGTTAAATTGAAGTGTTAACAACTTAATTCCCATGTATGGTGATTGAACAATTGAATTTAGGGATTTGGAAAGCAATTGTGAAAGCTTTGGCAAACTGCCATTTTTGGAAGCCTTGAGTAGTATGGATTAGTGCTTAATTTATTGAATTTAATTGATGAATTATGGCATTGATGATTTAAGGGCAGTGTATGTGAAGTGATAGTGGAATTGTATGCAAAAAATTAAGTGATTCATGTGTATTTGTTATGTTGAATTTAACATTGTGAATTAGGGTTGTATAATGTCCAATGAGCACTTGTGTATTCTGCCCAAATTGACATAATTTAGTTGTTATGAATGATATAGAAGTGTCATGAATGCAGTATTGTAGTATTGGGAGGAGGAGAGTTGCCAATTGGAAGTGCACTTTTATGTGTAGGTTGTGTTTATTGATGGCAGTAGCTAATTTGAGCCATAAATGCAAATTTGTGATCCCAATTGGTATGAGGCCAATTGAAGGTAAAACTAGACATAAAATAGGCCAACTTTTATGTAGAAATATTTCTAAAATTTTGTCCGAAAACTGACCATAAAATTGACCTAATCCGAAATTGCAACTTTGCAAACCTAGAATTTGACCATATAAATAGTAGTCATTCAATTGGCTATAACTCACTCAAAACTGGTCCAAATGACCTGAAATTTATATCAATGGAAAGCTTAGACATAGAGCTATAACTCTTATGAAGACACAAAGCCCACAAATGACCAGAACCAAGTCAAATTGCTTGCCCAAATTAGGGTACTAAATATGCCAGAATTGAATTTGACCTAAAAATGACCTAACTTTGCATAAAAAATGCAATCTGTCCAGTTTTAGTTAATTGACCATATCTTGGTCTATACAACTCAGAATAACCTGAAATCAGTGCCAAAAGTTCAATAAGACATAGAGCTACAAATTTGCTTCTTTGACCAGAAGCTAAAAACCAATGAAAATAGGACATTTAGGTAGATCAATCTAATATATCAAAACTGAAAATTGACAATACTATACAATAATGCCTAGAAATAAATTGGCAATAAATGTCAACTTGTGAGAATTGTAAATTGTACTATATTGGCATCATATTGAAATATAAATTGTGACATGTTGATATTAGAATCAACCTATCCATGATGTATAAAAAGGGTCAACATTTTTGTTGACCAGTAAAAGGCATAATGACTTATAAACCCTAAGAATAAAGAATTAAATATTTAAGCTTGTAAATGTCCTAGTATTGCCTAGTTGACTAGTTTGAATAGGTTGGCATGTCAATAGGGTTCTAACAGCTGTACTGTAAATGGCTTCACGCCATATTGTGTTTTATGGCTTATTATGCCACACTGTGATTTTAATAGCCTACGGCTATACGGATTTTAATAGCCTATGGTTATACAGATTGTGTTATTATACTCGGCTTATTGCCTGATTGATTATATGGCTTCTTAGCCACACTGTTTGCATATCAGGAGATACTTTGTGATCGATGGTGTGACGGCCAGAGGTACTAGGTACCGAGTGCTATTTTAACCGTTTATCCAGTCTGGTTAGTGTATAGGCTACACGGGCAGTTAATTTAAGTATTATTAAATTCAACCAGCTAAATTAAGTGTAGTGACATACAATACAACTAAATTAAGTAAAAATAAAATATTAGCAAATAAAAGTATAAACGGCAATAAAAGAAAAATCTTAGTAAAGATTATTGAATTATTAGACTGCAAAGAATATTGACACCATAAATTCATAAATGATTAAATTATTCTATTTTAGTGTATTTCTTTTATGATTGGTACCACTAAGCAGAATTGTTTAATGCGTTGCTTTTGCTATGTGTAGGTATTGGAGACACTACTGTGGAGCCCAGCCGACCTACGACCGGATGAGAGATCAGATCTGCACAGGAGTCCAGAGTCATCTGCACTGCATTACATACATGGTAGGACTTAGGGATTCTTGTGTTTTGTCATTCTGTTGTATTTTGAAATTTGGCCCTATATTTTATAATATTATGAAAACTTTAAAGTTTGTAATAATTTGTACATATTAAATAACATGGAGATTTTCTGGATGTATTTAAATTATTATGGACTGTATTATGGAATTGTTTAATAACTATGAAAGTCTATTGACTTTACTGAGACCTTGAGATTATGTGCAAATTTGGGATTTGAGAATATTATATTGAATTGTTTTTAAAAGGTGTAGAAGGACTGTTTGTCCAAAATACAGATGACACTTTGCCGGATTTGTATTAAAATTTTGCAACACTCAGTTTTATCAAAACATAAAATAATAAACAATCATGATATAAATTTCACACAACAGTTTCCTAAATCAAATTGAGTATTTAAAAAATAAGATAATCATAGACTAGGTGTTCCAGCACACCATGTGGCACACCTTGCTCGGCTACACTGTAGACGGGTGAGGAGTGTTACTGTAACACCCCTATATTCAGTGGTGCATTCTACAGTTTGGTGACCGGTGTCTGTTCGAACAGTTCGGTGACCGGTGTGTGTCCGAATAGTTAGAATGCCGAGAATTATACTTAAATGTTAGTGATGAGACATAAAATGATGAAACACAATACAAGAAAAATAAAGAAAAAATAAGAGTAATAAAATGTAATTAGGCTAAAAGAGCCAAAAACCCTAGCGATGGGTGACTGCACTGAGAAGTTTCGGCGAAGACCTTTGACTAGCCCTGGAACGCGGGGAACCCTGAGAAATATTTTTGGAACTTAAATAAACATCTATCGAGGTATAATTGACATTGAAAATATCAAAGAAAATTAATGAGTTAGTATAAAGAAAAATGAAAAAAATTAAGAACTCGATAAAAATCAGTGTTACCGAAAAATCGGAAATGCAACCCGAAGAGGGGCATTTTAGTTAATTGACACCTAGAGCTGACTTTTGAACTAAAAGTCCATGGAAATTAAGTAGTGTTAAAGTTTGGAAATTTCATGAAAAAAAAAATTGAAATGAAAAATAAATAAGAAAACTTATGGGGTAAGATTTTGAATAATGAAAAGTTTAATATTAATTTATTATTAAACTATGTTAGTGGACCATTATGCATCATATAAAATCATAAGTGGACAAAAATTTCCACTAACATTCTGCAATTCATCTTTTCCACTTGAAACACTCATTTGGCTGAATGAAAGCTCTCAAAACCTCTCCCATGGCCGCCTCACTTTTCAAGCCTAAGCACCATGATCAAGCCATATTTTTCCCAATTTGTCTTCATTAAAATTAGTCCTCACCTTGCAAGGAAGAAGTTAGTAGTAATTTCAAGAAGTTTTAGTGAAGTTTGGTTAAGCTCCAAAAGAGGTAAGTGCTTGTTTTCAATTCTCACTTCATTAAAGTTGTAAGTGAAGTTGTGGTGAGTTAGATTATGGAAGAAATTGTGGGATTTGATGAGTTATGGTGCTGTCCCAATTTTGGCAGCTTCATGTCCATGGGAGTATGATGTAATTTGTCATTAAATGGTGAATTAAGAGGTTGATTAGATTGTTTAAATGTATAAGAGTGTAATTAGCATGTAGGTGTTTGAATTGTGTATGTGAACAATTGAAATTGTGGGGTTTTTAGAAGGATTTGTGAGGGCTTTGTAAATTGACCAATTCAACAGCCTTGTGGTGCATTGAAAAGTGCTTAATTTCATAAAAATTGGTTGGTGAATTATGGTATCAAAGATGGCAAAATGTGCATGTAAATGTTATTGTGACTTAGATGTGTTAATGAGGTATATTCATGTGTATATCTTATTGAAATTGAACTTATAATTCTGAGTTGTAATTGGTGTATTGTAAATTATTATATTCTGCCCAAGTTGACCAAAATGTGATGTGTTTAGTAGTTATGGGTTGGTACCAATTCAGAATTAGGTAGAGAAGTGGACTTATAGCAAGGTGAATGTGCAATTGATAGATGTTTGAGCAATGTGTTTAAGGGCAGTATGTAATTAAGTTTATAACCCTAATTGTGTGACCCCAATTGGTATGAGGCCAATTGAAGGCAAAACTAGACATAAAATAGGCCAACTTTCATATAGAAATGTTGCCAAAATTCTGTCCGAAAACTGCCCGTAAAATTGACCTAATCCGAAATTGCAACATTGTAAACCCAGAAATTGACCATAACTCACTCAAAACAGGTCCAAATGACCTGAAATTTATACTATTGAAAAGCTTAGACATAGGGCTACATCTTTTGTGGAGATAACAGAACCCATAAATGCCATTTACCAAGTCAATTTGCTTGCACAAGTTCAGTCACAAAATCTGCCAGAATTGACTTGTCCTAAAATTTGTAATAAGAAAGCAACCTGTCCAGCATTAGCAAAATAACCATAACTTGATCCAAAAAACTCCAAATCACATGAAATCAGTGCCAAAATGTCACTAAGACATAAACGTACAATATTTCTCTTTTGACAAGTGTCACACCCTACCCCTCTGTAAGGCATAACATGATCCCGTAGTATACCTAATGAATTACCAACTTCGCCTACTGATAACCCATTAAATACACTACAAGGGATTTTCAAAAACTTTTCTTACTTCTTTTACAGTGGTGAGCACTATTTACAGGTGTTAAAAACCTTTTTGAAATGAGGTGAATTAACTAACACATTTAGACTATTAGTAATTTCTGTAAAAAAATTTTGGCAGAGTGCCCTCCGTAATTTGGATAAAACAGTTCTTCAAAAACCTGTAAAAAGCACTTCAATATTTTTCTCAATCTCAAACTCTAGCATAATTCAACACAAATCCACAATAATTTTTCAAAGACTGAGATACAAGAAATATAATATAATTTTTACAAGTCCAAATAACTCATAATTTATTTTACAACTTTAATGTACAATTTGAATTTACAACTGCTCAAAACCAAGAACACTATATACATACAGTGAACATATATTACAATATAAAATGCAGAACATGGTATACTCAATATACCCGATGATTTCTCGCTGAATGTACTAGCAGCCTAGTCTGCTGCCCTGTCTGTCTGTCTACCTGCGACAGCAATGAAAAGCTATTGCTGAGTAAAATTTACTCAGTGGTGCACAATAACAATTTGAAATGCGATATATAAATCTTTTATTGACAGTTCACAAATCAAATGATTCACAATTCCATTTCACAATTTACAAAATTCATCTAACACAAATTTGATCAAGTAATTGAATAATACCGTTTTGCAAATCAATAACACAATTCGATCAAATAACTGAATAATACCGTTTTGCAAATCAATAACACAATTCGATCAAATAACTGAATAATACAATGTTGCCAATCGATAACATAATTTAGGCCATGACACAAATTTTTTCCACACATACCGTGTTGTACACCACGACAAGACACACTCACCCCAATAATCGAAATCAATGAGGGAGGAAGCTAGCTGAATAATGAGTACTCATCCACACTCACCTCAGACTGGGAAGTCAAAGATGGAGGAATATAATCACACTCACCCCAGACTGATAAGTCAAAGAGGGAGGAATATATTAACAGTGTCATGCCAAGTGTGAATCAAAACAGTTTCAAATCACAATATTTCATACAAACCATAAATCACATTTTATCTCAAAATTTCCATTTGTAAAGTTGGCAACACAATAATTTCCAAATAATATTCCCAAAACCAAAGCAATAAAAAATTATTCATAATTCATTTCTCCAAATAAATTTGCTAGTAAAAGCAGTGAATATAAAAGTATTGTGCACGGACACAGCTTAAAACAATAACATATAAATAATTATAATTTACTTCAATTGAAAATTTCAAAAGAAATAACTATGGTGCACAAACACAATTTAAAACAATACAAATAATCATAATTTATTCCAATTGAAAAATTCAAAAGAATTAATTATTGTGCACAAACCTCTGATAACTGTCTCTTGGCTCTAACTCAGTGTTTTCTTCCCCTCCCTGAGTCTTTGCTAACTGAGAAACACAATTTGAAGTGTTTCAGTACTCATTTAAACTGTCTCTAACGATAATGCTTGATAATTAATTCACTGAATTCATTTATTCGCTTAGTCAACCTACTATGTCGACCCTTGGTACATTCTAGGTAATTTAGGTTTTAATGTCATTAATATGTCACATTCGATAGTCTTTTAGGATTGGTACATGTTACGAAATTCATTTCCGTGTATACTGCATTTTCTTGCGATTTGCTGGATTCCGGGATACTAGTTTGACCTAGCCGGACGACCTAGTTCCCTCGGTTTTCGGGTTTCGGTCAAAACTACAAACTTGTAGATCTATGTCTTATGGAACGCAGGAAAAAATTTCAGGTCATTCTGAGTTATGTAGGCCAAGTTATGGTCATTTTACTATTGCTGGTCAAATTGCACCAAAATTGATCATTTTAGGTCACTTTAGGTCATTTTAGGTTCGGGCAATTTTTGGACCCGAACTTGTACAAGCTGTTTGACTTACTTATGGTCATTTCTGGGCTTTGGTGTCTTCATAAGACTTGTAGATATGGGTCTTAACTATTCATGGTTAAAATTTCAGGTCAATTGGACCTGTTTTGAGTGAGTTATGGCCTAAACACTAACTGCTGCCCAAATGGTCAATTTTCAGGCCTCATTTGCACTTAATCTGGATTTGGTCATTTTTCAAGCTACCTTGCAAGCAGAATTTTGGCAAGCTTCCTTCATGAAAGTTGGCACATTTTGTGCCTAGTTTCACCTTCAATTGGTCTCATACCAATTGGAGCCACACACTTAAAGTTATAGGCCTAAAATACAAACTGCCTTATTGCAATTCTTGCATACATATCAAACATCACTTTTAACACTCACCAAACTTAACATTCAAACTAATTCTGGTTGTACCATGACCTAAACATAATTCACAACACATTATAGGTCATTTTGGCAACTTACAATTACATTCAATGTGCACCAACAAGTGCAGAATTTGCCCAACTCAATTTACAACAATTTAACTCCATAACCAAGCTCATTCACATGTCCAACCTTCACACCACTATACATACATTCAAACTGTCATAACAACCAACACATTTTAACATCATTATTCCATAAACCAAGCATGAATTTCAGCATTCTTCAAGAGTTAACAAACTGCCACAATGGTACACTTACATTCCATTACTTTCTAAGCTTTAAATCTCATTTTACATTTACATATACTAAGTATACATTACCCAAACAATTTCCTACACAATATACATTTAATCAATCATTTAATTCACCATTTACAAGCACAATTAAACTGCCTTCAAGGTGTTTCCATGGCTGCCAAAAGTGCACATTCCCATTCAACATCAAAACTCAAAAATTTCTCTATAAATCAAACACCCATAACACCATTACAAACTTTAACAAAGCAACAATAAAAAACTCAAACTTACCTTGGATGAGACTTCTTAAATCTTCACCAAAACTTGGTCTTCTTGCTGCCAATCTACTGCCCAAGTGGTGTAGACTAACTTTGATGAAGGAAGGTAGAAGGAAAGAAGCTTGAATCTCATATGCATAGAGCTTCAACCATGCGTCAATGGAGTTTTTTGGGAGCAAATTTTCTGCTGGTTCTAAGCTTGAAGATGAAGATGTATATTCTGCCCAAATGAAGCTTTAGTGGTCCACTTAAATGAGTTAGTGGACCACTATGTAAGAATTAAATCATTGTTTATTCTAAGGTTTCATTTTTCCACATTTAACTCCCAATTTTTGCTATTTACATTAGGTACCACCAATTTAATTTTTCATGACATTTTCCAAGTGTAATATTATTTATTTTTAATGGACATTTAGGTCAAAAGACAACTCGGGGTGTCAAATGACCACAATGCCCCTGTTCGGGTTGCATTCCCGATTGTTCGGTAACACCGGGTTTTGTCCGTTTTTCGATTTCTCGCTTTTCTTTGTACTAATTATTCAATTTTTCTTTGATATTTCTAATGATATTTCTACTTCAATTGATGTCTCTTTAACTCCTAAAAATATTTTTCAGGGTTCCTCGCAGTCCAGGGCTAGTCAACGGTCCACGCCGTGACTTCCCGGTGCGGTCACCCATCGCTAGGATTCTCGGCTCGCTTAACTTAGTTGCATTTCCTTACTATTATTTTTCCTTTATTTTTCTTGTATTTTCTTTTCTTGTATTTTATTATTTAATGTCTCCTCACTCATATCGAAGTGTAGTTCTAGGCATTCTAGCTGTCCGGACAACACTGGTCATCGGAACAGTAGAACGCACTACCGAACTTATGGGTGTTACAACAAGGACCCAGAAACAAAGGGAAATAAGTCAATTAGCTAGGTCAAAGTAATGCACTAAATCTGAAAAATTATAATAAAATGCAATAAGCTTTAAAATGAAATTGGTAACATACACCAACACTGGAGGACTATAAAATGTGACATATTGATAACATTAAAATTAATTCACCTAGTGTGTATAAACGGTCAACATTATAAGTTGACTAATGAAATGAATGGAACTAAATAGTACCAATAAAATTTAATTATTGAACTTTATTATTAAAAACAATTTAATTGAGTACTGAAACACTTTAAATTATGTGTTTTAGTTACAAAAGACACTGGGAAGGGAAAAGAACCATTGTGTTAAGGCCAAGAGGTGTCTCATCCGAGGTCTGTGTACAATACTTTTTATATTCACTACTTTTACTAGAAATTTTATTTGGAGAAATGAGTTTTGAATTTATGGCTTTAAAAAATTTATTTGAGAAAAGTTTATTGCCTATTATAGAAATGGAGATTTGAAATGAGGTTTTTTTTATTGCTGCCTGAATTACATTTGAACATTATAGTTTTAAATTGTGTTTGTGCTCAACATTTTAAATTCATTGTTTTTACTAAAAAACTAATTGAATAAGAGTTATGAATAATTTTTTATTGTTTTGGCCTTAGGAATTTTATTTGAAAACTTGTGTGTTGCCTATGTTGTAAATAGAAATTTTGAAATAAAATATGATTTGTGGTTTGTATAAAATATTTAAATATTGTGATTTGAAATTTTTTTTATTCACACTTGGCATGGCAATATCACTATGTTCCTCATTCATTTATGGGGTGAGTATGACTATATTCTTCCCTCTCTGACTTGCCAGTCTGAGGTGAGTTTGGATAAGTACTCATTATCTAGCGAGTCACTTCCCTCATTGATTTCGATTAGTGGGGTGAGTATGCCTTGTCGTGGTATACAACACGGTATGTTTGAAAATTTTGTGTTATGACCTAAGTTGTGTTATTGATTGGCAATACTGTGTTTATTAAATTATTTGATCAAATTTATGTTATATGAGCTTTGAAAATTGTGATATGAAATTGTGAATTATTTGAATTATAAATTGTCAATAAATATTTTATATACCATATTTTAAATTTTTATTATGCATCACTGAGTAAATTTTACTCAGCGATAGCTTTTTCATTGCTGTCGCAGGTAGACAGACAGATAAAGCAGCATAGTAAGCTGCTTGTGACTTCGCTTTGGGATTTTGCCAGGTATGTTGAGTATACCACTTCCTTGTAAATATTATTGTAATGTATGTGAACTGTATGTATATATTGTACTTGGTCTTGAGTAGTTGTAAAATAAAGTTGTAAATTATTTTGGCCTGTCAAAATGTTGTATTACAATTCTCTTATTTCAGCTTTTGAAATACTCAGTTATTTTGCACTTTATTTTTTGGAATTGCTGAATTTGAGTTTGACTTGTGTTGTGAAAATTTATTTGAGTTAAGCTATTATTGGAGTTGGGGATTGAAACAAATATATTGAAAGTGCTTTTTTATAGGTTTTTGAAGAACTGTTTTCACAAAATACAGATGGTACTCTGCCAAAATTTTTATAAAATTTGTGATTATTTTAGACCTAATGTGTGATTTAACTTCGATTAAAAAGTTTTAACACCTGTCAAAAGTACTCACCACTTTAAAAAGAAGTAAGAAATTGTTTAAAATCTCTTGTAGTGTATTTAAGAAATTATCAATAGGCGAAGTTTGGTAATTCATTATGTATACTACGGGATCATGTTATACCTTTTGGAAGGGTAAGGTGTGACATGTTTTAGTGGTATTAGAGCAAGTTTTTAAATTCTGTTTTGACCTATAATTTGAATATTTTTCCTTCATAGTACAACTGCTCAATGTCATGGTTTGATACATACAGTACATTACATTATAAATATGAACTAACGGAGGGCAATCTCCTTATGTTATTGGTTCAGGGGATACACTAACCTCTAATTGACTATGGAAAAAGGGGATCGTTCAGTCAATCAATCAGTAAAGGCTGAGGTACAAAGGGAAGCCCTAACCCTTCAAAATGTGAGTGGGTCAGCCACTCCAGCTCCTCATGTACCACAATTTCTTGCTCAGTTTACACAGTAGATGGCTGCCTTGTTTCAACAAATGGCTGGAAACCTACCAACACCAGCCCAGACACAAGCCCCTGCAGCACAATCACAGCCTCCAGTCAGATAGCATGAGAAACTAATAAAGTATGGGACTACTGAATTTAAGGAAACTATGGATCCACTGGAAGTAGAACAGTGGTTAGAAAGGATGGAATGGGTGTTCAAGAAGCTACAGTGTGCAGAAGAGCTAAAATTTGAATACTCTGTATCGCTTCTACAAGGGGATGCCTATGAATGATGGAAGACCGTCCCCTACAGTCTGGTAGAGCCTCCAGTTCTTACCTGGTCAGATTTTCTGAGGGAGTTTCGATAGAAGTGGGTTCTTGATGCTTATGCAGATATGAAGTTACAAGAGTTCCTGAGTTTGAAATAAGGGGGCAGAACCATAGCAGAGTATGAGAGAGATTTCTCTCGACTGAGCCACTATGCTGGAAGCCTAGTTTCCACCCCTAGAGATCAGTGTAAGCGGTTTGAGGCTGGGTTAAGGCCTAATCTGAGAATGCAAGTTGTGGGCTTCCGACATCAGAATTTCTCTGAGTTGATCTCACAGGCCCTGGAGCTGGAAAGGATAGAACTAGAAGGGGCCGTTAAGAAGGGTACTCAAGAGAAAGAGAAGACTGAAAAGGCTACAAGCCAAGCTACTGAGAGTGGTTCAGGAAAGAGAAAACATTTTGGAGGATCTAGTTCACGCGAATCGGGTAAAGGTAGATCTTCTGGACAAAAACCACCCCGATTCGATTAGCAAACTCAGCAGAAACTCAGAAATGCACTGTCGGATTGACTTTGTGAAACTTATGGTAAACCACACAGTGGGATATGTTATAGAGTCATAGGAGCATGTTTTAATTATGGAGGGACTGGTCATTTTGCTAAGGATTGTATAAATCCACGCCGTTCTGGATCATTTACTACATCAGAAGGATCAACCCAAGTTTCTATCCCGAAGAGTTCACCATTATTTAGTAGAAGCAGAGGCAGAGGTAGAGGTAGTACACCTGGAACGTAGAGTATTGTGAATAAGCCAGAACAAGGTGATGCTCCAGCTAGAGTATACACTATGCGGCAGAGGGAAGAGGATGAGACTTCTGACATTGTTGTTGGTACTTTCTCAATTTTTAACTAAGATATATATATGTATTGTTGACCCAGGGTCCGCACACTTTTATGTTAGTGCCAGCATTGCTTGCCTTCCTGTTGTCTCTTGTATAAAGATAAAATTTGATATGGTAATGACTAGTCTTTTTGGCCTTAGTTTTGAAAGAGTTTGCTAATGAAGGCCATCTCCTAGAATACGATAAATTATTAAAAATCGATAGACAAAAGAGTTGTGGAAGTAAAAATTTGAACAGTTGGTTCAGATGTAATAAATAAATGTTACGAATATGAGTAAGATTATTGACTAGAATGGTCAGAGGACCAATGATTAGATAAATAATTCTAACATAACCTCAATGGTCATTCAATATGGAAATATGAATCGAAATATTAGACAAAACGATAGTAAGAAAAGATTAGTGTTATATAAACAAATTAAATGTTATATTAGATTGTTAAAAGTCTTACATAAACTTAAAGGAAAGAAGATTATATGATTGTATAGAAAAGAGAAAAACTAAGTTCTCATTCCATAGAACCACACAATATCTTAGAAAGAGTGGATTCGTTAGCACACAGAATTGCTTACCTCTAAAAAGTGAAATGAATTTAAATTCAACCTATGATGGAGAAACTCATAAAGATCATAGCACATGAGGTGAAGTAGCTGAGAAATAAATATATACATTTGGTTAAGGTGTTATGGATCATTATTCAGATTATGAAGCTACTTGGAAGCGTGAAGAGGGTATGAGGAGATAGCACCCACAGCTATTCAGAGATTGATACCAGGTAAAATTTTGAGACAAAATTTATTTTAAAGGGGGAAGAATTGTAACACCCCTATATTCAGTGGTGCATTCTACTGTTCCGATGACAGGTGTCTGTCCGGACAGTTAGAATATTGGGAATTATACTTAAATGTTAGTGATGAGACATAAAATCATGAAATACAATACAAGAAAAAAAAATAAGAGTAATAAAATGTAATTAGGTTAATCGAGCTAAAAACCCTAGCGATGGGTGACCGCACCGGGAAGTTTCGGCGAAGACCGTTGACTAGCTCTGGACCTCGGGGAACCCAGAGAAATATTTTTGGGACTTAAATAAACATATAGAGAGATATAATTGACATTGAAAATAACAAAGAAAATTAATGAGTTAGTATAAAGAAAAATAAAAAAAATTAAGAACTCGATAAAAATCAGTGTTAAAGAAAAATCGAAAATGCAACCCGAAGAGGGGCATTTTGGTTAATTGACACCTAGAGCTGACTTTTGACCTAAATGTCCATGAAAATTAAGTAGTGTTAAAGTTTGGAAATTTCATGAAAAAAAATGAAATTGAAAT
This sequence comes from Hevea brasiliensis, assembly GCF_030052815.1. Taxonomy (NCBI): domain Eukaryota; kingdom Viridiplantae; phylum Streptophyta; class Magnoliopsida; order Malpighiales; family Euphorbiaceae; genus Hevea; species Hevea brasiliensis. Next base: position 38,870,806 of record NC_079510.1, on the reverse strand, counting down.
GAAAAATAAATAAGGAAACTTATGGGGTAAGATTTTGAATAATAAAAAGTTTAACATTAATTTATTATTAAACTATGTTAGTGGACCATTATGCATCATATAAAATCATAAGTGGACAAAAATTTCCACTAACATTCTACAATTCATCTTTTCCACTTGAAACACTTATTTGGCCGAATGAAAGCTCTCAAAACCTCTCCCATGGCTGCCTCACTTTTCAAGCCTAAGCACCATGATAAAGCCATGTTTTCCCCAATTTGTCTTCATTAAAGTTAGTCCTCACCTTGCAAGGAAGAAGTTAGTAGTAATTTCAAGAAGTTTTGGTGAAGTTTGGTCAAGCTCCAAAAGAGGTAAGTGCTTGTTTTCAATTCTTGCTTCATTAAAGTTGTAAGTGAGGTTGTGGTGAGTTAGATTATGGAAGAAATTATGGGATTTGATGAGATATGGTGCTATCCCAATTTCGGCAGCTTCATGTCCATGGGAGTATGATGTAATTTGTCATGTAAATGGTGAATTAAAAGGTTGATTAGAGTATTTAAATGTATAAGAGTGTAATTAGCATGTAGGTGTTTGAATTGTGTATGTGAACAATTAAAATTGTGGGGTTTTTGGAAGGATTTGTGAGGGCTTTATAAATTGACCAATTCCGCAGCCTTATGGTGCATTGAAAAGTGTTTAATTTCATGAAAATTTTTTGGTGAATTATGGTACCAAAGATGCCAGAATGTGCATATAAATGTTGTAGGGACTTAGATGTGTTAATGAGGTATATTCATGTGTATATCTTGTTGAAATTGAACCTATAATTCTGAGTTGTAATTGGTGTATTGTAAATTATTATATTCTACCCAAGTTGACCAAAATGTGATGTGTTGAGTGGTTATGGGTTGGTACCAATTCAGAATTGGGTAGAGAAGTGGACTTATAGCAAGGTGAATGTGCAATTGATAGATATTTGAGCAATGTGTTTAAAGGCAGTATGTAATTAAGCTTATAACCCTAATTGTGTAACTCCAATTGGTATGAGGTCAATTGAAGGCAAAACTAGACATAAAATAGGCCAACTTTCATGTAGAAATGTTACCAAAATTCTATCTGAAAACTGCCCGTAAAATTGACCTAATCCTTTGCAATATTGTAAACCCAGAAATTGATCATATGAACAGTAGTCAGTCTTTTGGTCATAACTCACTCAAAACAGGTCTAAATGACATGAAATTTATACCGTTGGAAAGCTTAGACATAGGGCTACATCTTTTGTGAAGATCACAGAACCCAAAAATGCCATTTACCAAGTCAATTTGCTTACACAAATTCAGTCACAAAATCTGCCAAAATTGACTTGACCTAAAATTTGCAATAAGAAAGCAACCTGTCCAGCAACATTAGCAAAATGACCATAACTTGGTCCAAAAAAACTCCAAATGATATGAAATTAGTGCCAAAATGTCACTAAGACATAAACCTACAATATTGCTCTTTTGACCAGGACCCAAAAACAAAGAAAATTAAGTCAATTAGCTAGGTCAAAGTAGTGCACCAAATATGAAAAATTACAATAAAATGCAATAGGCTTTAAAATGAAATTGGTAACATATACCAACACTTGAGGACTATAAAATGTGACATATTGGTAATATTAAAATTAATTCACCTAGTGTGTATAAAAGGTCAACATTATAAGTTGACTAATGAAATGAATGAAACTGAATAGTACCAATAAAATTTAATTATTGAACTTAATTATTAGAAATAATTTAATTGAGTACTGAAACACTTTAAATTGTGTGTTTCAGTTAGAAAAGACACTGGGAAGGGAAAAGAACCACTAAGTCAAGGCCAAGAGGTGACTCATCCGAGGTCTGTGCACAATACTTTTTATATTAACTGCTTTTACTAGAAAATTTATTTGGAGAAATGAGTTGTGAATTTATGGCTTTAAAAAATTTATTGCCTATTTTAGAAATGGAGATTTAAAATGTGATTTGTTTGATTACTGTCTGAATTACATTTAAACATTATAGTTTTAAATTGTGTTTGTGCACAACATTTTAAATTCATTGTGTTTACTAAAAAGCTAATTGAATAAGAGTTATGAATAATTTTTTATTGTTTTGGCCTTGGAAATTTTATTTGAAAACTTGTGTGTTGCCTATGTTGTAAATAGAAATTTTGAGATAAAATGTGATTTGTGGTTTGTATGAAATATTTAAATATTATGATTTAAAATTATTTTTTATTCACACTTGGCATGGCAATATCACTATGTTCCTCCTCCATTTATAAGTTGAGTATGACTATATTCCTCCCTCTCTGACTTGCCAGTCTCAAGTGAGTTTGGATGAGTACTCATTATCTAGCTAGCTACCTCCCTTATTAATTTCGATTAGTGGGGTGAATATGCCTTGTCATGGTATACAACACGGCATATTTGAAAATTTTTTGTCACAACTTAAGTTGTATTATTGATTGGTAACATTGTGTTTATTAAATTGTTTAATTAAATTTGTGTTATATGAGCTTTGAAAATTGTGACATGAAATTTTAAATTATTTAAATTGTGAATTATCAATAAATGTTTTATATACCGCATTTTAAATTTTTATTGTGCACTACTGAGTAAATTTTACTCAGCGATAGCTTTTTCATTGCTGTCGCAGGTAGACAGACAGATAATGCAGCAGAGTAGGCTGCTTGTGACTTCGCTTTGGGATTTTACCGGGTATATTGAGTATACTACTTCCTTGTAAATATTATTGTAATGTATGTGAACTGTATGTATATATTGTACTTGGTCTTGAGCAGTTGTAAAATAAAGTTATAAATTATTTTGACCTGTCAAAATGTTGTATTACAATTCTCTTATTTCAGCTTTTGAAATACTCAGTTATTTTGCACTTTATTTTTTGGAATTGTTGAATTTGAGTTTGACTTGTTTTGTTAAAATTGATTTGAGTTTAGCTATTATTAGAGTTGGGGATTGAAACAAATATATTGAAAGTGTTTTTTTTTTAACAGGTTTTTGAAGAACTGTTTTCACAAAATACAAATGGTACTCTGCGAAAATTTTTATAAAATTTGTGGCTATTTCAGACCTAATGTGTGATTTAACTTTGATTAAAAAGTTTTAACATCTGTCAAAAATGCTCACTACTTTAAAAAGAAGTAAGAAATTATTTAAAATCCTCTATAGTGTATTTAATGGGTTATTAGTAGTCGAAATACTACGGGATCATGTTATGCCTTATGGAAGGGTAAGGTATGACAATTACATAAAAAGCCCTTTTTAAGTCCCTAACAATTACTCTTATATTCAAATAAGTTATTGTAACACCCCCGTTTGCATAGCCTGGTATATTTCACTGTTCCGGTGACCGGTGTCAGTCCGGACAATTATTGGGATTAGAGCCATACCTAAGACAATTTGAGAAGCCATAAACACAAATAACTAGTAATGTTTAATTAGTTAACTATAAATAAGAAAAACAGAACATAAGAGGTTAAACGAGCCGAGAGTCACAGTGATGAGTGACCTCCTCGGGAATGATCACAAGTCGCTTTAAACTCAAATTTCGAATCTGTAAAAGTGACGCCATGGTCCTTAGGACCCTCATGAACACAGTGGAAAAGAGAAAACCACGAAAAAGAACTGTTAAGCCAGTCAAATAATTAGGTCAGGGAGCCGGAAGAAATATTGGATTATTTGCAAACCGGGATGAACCGGCGAGGGGCAATTTGGTCAATTGACCCCGAGAGCTGACTCCTGACCTAACTGTCAAATAAAATCGGAGAAAAGAAAATTTCAGAATCGAGAATTAAATTAAAGAAATAATAGAAAAAAAATAAATAAATAGAAAAAAAAAAGGAAAGAGGTTGGAAAAGTCAAAAGTTATGACATCATGCATGATGTCATAACTAAATTAATAAATTGAATTAATTAATTTGGATTTAGTGGTCTTTCATAAGCAAAAACGTGTAAAAGGAAAGAAAAACAAAAATCACTTCTTCTTCTTCTTCATTTGCCGCCTCCCTTCCCTCTCCCAAATCTCTCTCACCTTAAATCACCATTAAAGCTCATTTTGAGCTTGAAGAATCCTAAATCCCAACCTAGAAATTTTATTTACCAACCTTAAACCTTGTTGATTTCACTTGAAAGGAAGTTTGAGCAAGAAAGAAAGAAGAACAAAAGATAGGGTTTTGAAGCTTTAACAAAAGGTTAGTATGTTAAATTGTTACTTTTCCATTCAAATGCATGTTTAGGTAATTAAGTGAGCTAATAACTTGATTTAAATGAAACAAATATGGGGAAAGAATTAAATTGAAATTTTGGGCAGCTTGAGAGGAGTGTAGTTTGCATGAATATGATGCAATTGAGTGAGTTTAGAAGCTTTACTTAGTGAAATGATTAACATTAAAATTATTAGAAGTAGTTAAATGTAAGAGTTAGTGAGATTAAGGTTTCAATGCTAGGGTTTATGGACCAGAATTTGGAGAAATGCATAAATGGCATGTTTAACCTATTGTGACATGAAATAATGGTCAATTATGACCAAATAACTTGTGTGGGAATGATAGGAAACTAAGTTAAATTCGGAGGTCTAATGGTCATGCTGCTGGCAGCATGACCAAACCCACTTTGAAGGACCAAAACTCAAATTTTACAAGTCCAATTGATATGCCACCAATTGGAGATGAAAATAGACATAAAAGAGCACAATTTTCATTAAGGAACCATTGCCAAAAACTGACCAAAACTTGGTGAAACAATTGACCAAAGTGAGTTGATAGCAGGCTGCCACTGCACTAAACTGACCAAATGAACAGTAACTGTTCATTTGGTCATAACTTGAGCTAGGTAGGTCAAATTGACCTGAAATTTTACCAGCAATTAGATATGATATAGACCTAAAACTTTCATGAAGAACACCAACCCAAATTATGCCATTAACTCATTCAAATCATTGAGCAAAGTTAAAATTTCTGTACTGAAATTCTGCAGATTTTTAGTTGAGCAGCAATGTTTGGATAGCTATAACTCTCTCTAGAAAACTCGGATTTAGGCGATTCTTGAACCGATGGAAACCTAAGACATAGTACAACATTTCATATGAAGAAAGTGAGACCAAATTATGAACTTAACTTGATCAAACAATTGACCAAAGTTGAACCAAAAATCTGACAGCACCTAAATTGCAGTATGAACAGTGCACGTGAACAGTAAACTTCTTTTGGCCATAACTTGAGCTACAAAACTCCGATTGAGGTGATACAAAAATGGGAATACACTTAAGACAATAAGGAACATTTTCTATGAAGGAAGTTTTGTCAAATTCCAACAGTAGATCGACCAATGGAATAGTGCAACTTCGGAAAACCAAAACCGAAAATTGGCAATTTTGCCAAAATGACCTAAGCTTTAAACAAATGACCAAAACCAACAAGTTTGGTGACCAAAATGTGGTATGTGGGTGAAGTTGGAGTTTCCATACCTATTAAGCCTTAGAAAGTCAATAATTTGACTTGAATAGTGCAGTGAATAGTAACCCGAAACACAAAATTTTGAGAACGTCGAATTTAACACGTTAGAGTTAGGTAAATGTGAAGCTAAGTTTATTTTGAATTTATTTTAAGTTCTAGTACTGAAACATTGTAAAATTATGTGTTTCAGTTGAAAAGAATATCGGAAGGAACTCGAGGAACCGAGTCGAGGCTAAAGGACGACTCGCTTGAGGTTTGTGCACAATATTACTGCTCTAAAAAAATTCATTGATTAAATGAATGAAATATGCATTTTATTGTTGCTTTGAATTGTTGAAAGTATTGTGACCTTACTTATGATGTTTTGATTCAAATTGTGAAATTTATTGTGTATATTTGAAATGACAATGTTTAGCAAATTATTAAGATAAGTTTTGAAACCACAGTGTCATGACCATATATTTGAACACCTCACTAGCACGACTAGTGGGGGTAATTAGTTTCGAATTTTGATTCCTTCTCCGAGAAGTGTTGAGGTGTGCCAAAGAGAAGAGGATGTGAATGGATATCCATATATTTGAGCTAGCTAGCCTCGTGATATGATTTCTCTTTAGCCTCCGGCTATTGAGATTCATATGATTTCTCTTTAGCCTCGGCTATTGAGATTCTATTTGTTTCAATGGCGTGATCTAACCGTGGGTTTTATGAAATGTGTTTTGATACATTGAAATAAACTTGGTTTACATGTAAAATCTTACAATGCATGATTGTATTTAAATTTCATGTTTAGTCAAATTTTTGAATGAATGTGCTTTAAGTTTTGCATAAAGATTATTTTAGTATATTGTGCACCATCGAGTCTTAGTACTCACGATAGCTTTATTGCCGCAGATACAGAGATTAGAGGAGCAGATCGAGTCACGAGGTGTGTGAAGTCATCACTTGAAGTCTTCGGTATAATTTATACCCTAATCAGTAAATATTTCTTTTGATGTATATATTGCACATAAATGTATGGACATGTACATGGGTCTTGAGCAGCTTGTACAAAGTTTGTATAAAAGTTGTAATAATATTATTTTGGGTTTGTTTCTTTAATATTTGTAAACATAAATTTTCTACTTTATGTTTTGTAAATGAAGATATTAAATACTTGGAGATGAGAAATCTTGATTTGTATTGTGAAATTATTTGAAGTGCCTTGATTGAGTTGATTTGAGAATTATTGGTGGTTGGGAGTTGTGAAATATTTTTGGAAGTGCTTTTACAGGTATTCAAGAACGGTTTTCTCAAAATACAGAGGAAACTCACAAAATTTTTATAAAATTTATGGAAAACTAAAATGGCCAAAAATATTAATTAGTTTTAATTTCAACTAAATGTTTTAAATACTTCTTTGAAATGCTCACCACTTGTCAAAGATAAGAAAATTGTTTTAAAATCCCTAGTAGGGTACTTAATGAGTTATCGGGAGGTGAAGTTCGGTAGTTCATTAGGTATTCTACGGATCATGTTATGCCTTACAGAGGGGTAAGGTGTGACATGTTTTAGTGGTATCAGAGCAAGTTTTTGAATTATGTTTTAAATTGTGAATTTGTGTTTTTCTTTGTTAAGTACAACTGCTCAATGTCCATAATTGTTACATACAAAGGCATTACATCATGAATATGACCTAACGGAGGGAAATCTCCTTGTGTTATTTGTTCAGAGATACCCTAACTTCGATCAAAATGGAAGAAGGGGATCGCCAGTTGAGCGATCTGTTGAAGCCGAGGCACAAGGGGAAGCCCCACTTTACCGAATGTCGTGGGTCACAAGAAGACCCACAAATGCCGCAAATTCCTCGCACGATCGCATACAGATAGCGGCAATGTTTCAACAAATGGTGGGGTATGCTCGCTCAAGCTCCACCCCAACCACTGTGGCACAACCACCGCCTCCACTGCATACTTTGATAAATTGCTAAAGTATGGGTCAGAATTTAAGGGTACAGTGGACCCTTTAGAGGCGAGCAATGGCTTGAAAGAATGGACAGAGTGTTTAAGAAATCATCGCCAAGATGAGCTGAAGTTGGAATATTCTCGTGGTCGCCATCGCAAGGGGATGCGTATGATTGGTGGAAGACCATCCCCACACTTGGTTGAACCACGATCTTGACACAGGATGACTTCATCGAGAGTTCGCATGTAAATACATCCCAGATGCATATGTTGATCAGAAACTGCAAGAATTTTTGAGTTTGAAACAAGGGAACCGAACTGTAGCAGAGTATGAAAGAGATTTCTCAAGGCTAAGCCACTATGCTGGAAGCTTAGTCTCCACCCAGAGCAGATGCAAGAGGTTTGAGTCCGGCTAAGACAGAGTCTGAGAATGCAAGTTGTGGGTTTCAGACATCAGGATTTTTCTGAATTGATCTCACAAGCCTTGGAATTAGAAAGGATAGAATCAGAAGGGGCAGTGAGGAAGGGTTCACAAGAGAAATCAGAAAAAGACAAGGGGGAAAATCGGTGAACAGAGTTCAGTGCTACCTGGAAAGAGAAAGAAGTTTAGTGGACCCAGCAGGGTCGGGGTGGAAGATTTAGTAGAGGCAGATTTTCCAACAGAGACCCCTAGGTCCGCCAGATCAGTGGGTTCACAGCCTACCCGCCGTGAGACTTGTGGCAAGATTCATGGGGAGTGTTATTGGGCCACTGAGCCTATTTTAGCTGGAGGCAAGGGTCATTTAGCAAGAGACTGCACTAGTGCTCCGAGATATGGTCCAGCTCCTACTACGCCGAGGATCTATTCGCAGTCCCGCTCCTGCAGGTTCACATGGGCCAAGGCAGGAAGAGGCAGAGGTAGAGGCACCGCTCAGCGATCGAGTGGCACAATTGGTCGGCCAGACAAGGAAGTGCTTCAACTGAATCTACGCAATGAAACAAATGAGAAGAGGCCGAGACCTCGATGTGGTAGCTGGTACATTCTCTATCTCTGATCAAGAAGTATTTGTATTGTTTGATCCGGGTTCAACCCATTCATATGTTAGTGCTAGCATAGTTTGTTCACTTGCTGTTCCATGTGTGCAAATGGGTTTTGAAGTGCTAGTAACTAGTCCGTTAGGACAAGAAGTCCGGGTCAACAGAATCTATAGAGACTGTCCTTTGGTGATCCAAGGACATATTTTCCTGTCAGACTTAATTGAAATGCCCTTCAGAGAGTATGATATCATTTTGGGCATGGATTGGTTAGCCAGGCATCACGCCATGATTGACTGTAGACTGAAGACAGTCACTTTTGGTCTCCCTTTGTACGATGATGTGGTAATACATGGGGAGAGGCATTTATTGCCATCAAACATCATTTCGGCTGCATTAGCCAGAAGAATGATCAGAAAGGGGTGTGAAGCATACTTGGCACATGTGATAGACACCCAAGTGGGGAGTCCAGTACTAAAGGACATCCCTACGGTATGTGACTTTCCGGATGTATTTCCTGATGAACTACCAGGATTACCTCCAGAAAGAGAAGTGCAATTTGAGATTAATGTTATGCCTGGTGTGGACCAAATCTTCATAACGCCATATAGAATGGCACCTGCAGAATTGAAAGAATTGAAAGTGCAGTTGCAAGAATTGCTTGACAAGGGCTTTATCCGCCCTAGTGTGTCACCTTGGGGAGCGCCGGTGTTGTTTGTAAAGAAGAAGGATGGCACTCTCGGTTATGCATTGATTATCGGCTTGAATAAGGTGACAATAAAGAATAGATATCCATTACCCGCATTGATGACTTGTTTGATCGGTTGAGGGGTGCGGTGTTCTCCAAAATTGACTCGAGATCGAGTTATTATCACCGAAAGTACAAGAGCAAAGTATTTCTAAATCGCCGTAACCCGCTATGGCCATTATGAGTTCTTTGTCATGCCATTCGGGTTAACTAATGCTCCGGCTGCTTTTATGGATATGATGAACACTATTTTTAGACCATACCTCGATCGCTTCTTTGTGGTATTCATAGATGATATATTGGTCTATTCGAGGAATGCAGAAGAGCATGATAGACATCTGCGGATTGTATCGCAGACTTTGAGAGAGAAACAGCTATATGCCAAATTGTCGAAATGTGAATTTTGGCTGAAGGAAATATCTTTCTTGGGGCATGTAGTATCAGAAGAGGGCATTAAGGTAGATCCAAGTAAGATTGAAGTCGCTTAATTGGAGGCCACCCGTAAATGTCACAGATTCGTAGTTTTCTGGGTTTAGCTGGATACTACCGTCGATTTGTGAAGGGATTTTCCATGTTGGCATCTCCATTGACCAAGCTGCTTAGAAAAGATGTAAAATTTCAGTGGACGGATAAATGCCAGCAGAGTTTTTATGAATTGAAGAGATGTTTGACTGAAGCTCCAGTCCTAACTTTACCTACTCCGGGTAAAGAGTACACAGTTTATAGCGATGCTTCTCACAATGGGTTAGGTTGTGTGTTGATGCAAGATCGAAATGTTATTGCCTATGCATCACGCCAGCTAAAACCGCATGAGAGGAATTATCCGACACATGATTTGGAGCTTGCAGCCATTGTGTTTGCTCTTAAGATCTGGAGACATTATTTGTATGGGGAGAAGTGCTACATCTACACAGATCATAAGAGTTTAAAGTATTTGGGCACCCAAAAAGAGCTGAATTTGAGACAGAGGAGATGGTTAGAGTTGATAAAAGACTATGATTGTCTGATAGACTATCAGCCAGGGAAGGCTAATGTTGTGGCTGATGCCTTAAGTCGCAAGACTATGGCAAGTCTACGGGTTACTCCTTTGTCTTTGGTACATGAGTTGAGATCATTGCATGCCAGCTTAGAGATTAACGATGATGGGCAGACAGCGGTTGCATGGCATGTACAGCCAGTGTTGATTGATCAGATTAGAATGGCTGCTCAGAATGATCAAAAGTATCAGAAGTTGATGGAGGAAGTCCGACAGGGCAAGAAACCAGAATTCTCACTCAGAGATGATGGTCTATTGCTACACCAGGGCAGAATGTGTGTTCCTAATAATGTTGAATTGAGGAGGATCATTTTAAAGGAAGCACATGAGTCTCCTTTTACCATGCACCCTGGTGGTACAAAAATGTATAGAGGGCTAAAGGAGCACATCGGTGGATGGGTATGAAGAGAGATGTGGCGAATTTGTATCCAAATGCCTAACTTGTCGCAAGTGAAGGCAGAGCATCAAGTACCACTGGTTGTTACATCCACTACCGCATGCAGTGGAAATGGGAGAGAATAACGATGGATTTTGTGATGGGACTCTGAGGACACGTAAGAGTCATGATGCAAGATGGGTCATTGTTGATGATTGACTAAATCTGCTCATTTTCTCACAAATCCGGATGGACTACGCTTTAGAAAGATTGGCTAGGTTGTACATTGATGAGATTGTGAGACTACATGGAGTGCCGATCCATCGTGTCGACAGATCCTAGGTTCACTTCTAGATTCTGGGGTAGTCTTCAGAGAGCCCTAGGAACTAGATTGAACTTCAGTACTGCATTCCATCCACAGACAGATGGCCAGTCTGAGAGGGTAATTCAGATCTTGGAGGATATGCTACGGGCTTGTGTGATTGAGTTTGAGGGCAGTTGGGATACACACTTGCCTTTGATTGAGTTTGCTTACAACATGAGCTACCAATCAAGCATTGGGATGCCTCCATATGAAGCTTTGTATGGCAGAAAATGTAGAACCCCGTTGTGTTGGGATGACGTGGGTGAAAGAAAGATGATCGGACCCGAAATTGTTCAACAGACTGAAGAGAAAATCAAGGTGATCAGAGATCGACTTAAAGCTGCATCAGACCGTCAAAAGTCCTATGTTGATTTGAAAAGAAGGGATATTGAGTATGCAGTGGGTGAGAAAGTTTTCCTCAAGGTTTCTCCTTGGAAGAGAATTATGAGATTCGGTAGAAAGGGGAAACTGAGTCCTCGTTTCATTGGGCCATATGAGGTTCTGGAGAGAGTGGGTCCTTTGGCTTATCGTTTGGCACTACCTCCAGAGTTGGAGAAGATACATAATGTCTTCCATGTGTCTATGTTGAGGAGGTATCGATCAGACCCATCTCATGTACTACCAGTAGAGGAAATTGAAGTGAATCCAGACCTCACATATGAAGAAGAACCCATAGAGATTCTGGCATATGAGGTGAAGCAGCTACGGAACAAGCAGATACCGTTGGTAAAAGTGCTGTGGAACCATCATTCGGGCCAGGAGGCTACTTGGGAACGAGAGGAGGACATGAGGAGACAGCACCCACAGCTATTCAGACATTGATACCAGGTAAAATTTCGAGACGAAATTTATTTAAGGGGGGGAGAATTGTAACACCCCCGTTTGCATAGCCTGGTATATTTCACTGTTCCGGTGACCGGTGTCAGTCCGGACAATTATTGGGATTAGAGCCATACCTAAGACAATTTGAGAAGCCATAAACACAAATAACTAGTAATGTTTAATTAGTTAACTATAAATAAGAAAAACAGAACATAAGAGGTTAAACGAGCCGAGAGTCACAGTGATGAGTGACCTCCTCGGGAACGCATCACAAGTCGCTTTAAACTCAAATTTCAACCGTAGTAACGTCATGCGGTCCTTAGGACCTCATGAACACAAAGTGGAAAAGAGAAAACCACGAAAAGAATCATAAGCTACCAAATAATTAGGTCGTGAGCGGAAGAAATATTGGATTATTTACAAACCGGATGAGCCGTGAGGGGCAATTTGGTCAATTGACCCCGAGAGCTGACTCCTGACCTAACTGTCAAATAAAATCGGAGAAAAGAAAATTTCAGAATCGAGAATTAAATTAAAGAAATAATAGAAAAAAAAATAAATAAATAGAAAAAAAAAAAAAGGAAAGAGGTTGGAAAAGTCAAAAGTTATGACATCATGCATGATGTCATAACTAAATTAATAAATTGAATTAATTAATTTGGATTTAGTGGTCTTTCATAAGCAAAAACGTGTAAAAGGAAAGAAAAACAAAAATCACTTCTTCTTCTTCTTCATTTGCCGCCTCCCTTCCCTCTCCCAAATCTCTCTCACCTTAAATCACCATTAAAGCTCATTTTGAGCTTGAAGAACCCTAAATCCCAACCTAGAAATTTTATTTACCAACCTTAAACCTTGTTGATTTCACTTGAAAGGAAGTTTGAGCAAGAAAGAAAGAAGAACAAAAGATAGGGTTTTGAAGCTTTAACAAAAGGTTAGTATGTTAAATTGTTACTTTTCCATTCAAATGCATGTTTAGGTAATTAAGTGAGCTAATAACTTGATTTAAATGAAACAAATATGGGGAAAGAATTAAATTGAAATTTTGGGCAGCTTGAGAGGAGTGTAGTTTGCATGAATATGATGCAATTGAGTGAGTTTAGAAGCTTTACTTAGTGAAATGATTAACATTAAAATTATTAGAAGTAGTTAAATGTAAGAGTTAGTGAGATTAAGGTTACAATCCTAGGTTTTATGGACCAGAAATTGGAGAAATGCATAAATGGAAAGTTTAACCTATTGTTACATGAAATAATGGTCAATTATGACCAAATAACTTGTGTGGGAATGATAGGAAACTAAGTTAAATTCGAGGTCCAATGGTCATGCTGCTGGCAGCATGACCAAACCCACTGAAGGACCAAAACTCAAATTTTACAAGTCCAATTGATATGCCACCAATTGGAGATGAAAATAGACATAAAAGAGCACAATTTTCATTAAGGAACCATTGCCAAAAACTGACCAAAACTTGGTGAAACAATTGACCAAAGTGAGTTGATAGCAGGCTGCCACTGCACTAAACTGACCAAATGAACAGTAACTGTTCATTTGGTCATAACTTGAGCTAGGTAGGTCAAATTGACCTGAAATTTTACCAGCAATTAGATATGATATAGACCTAAAACTTTCATGAAGAACACCAACCCAAATTATGCCATTAACTCATTCAAATCATTGAGCAAAGTTAAAATTTCTGTACTGAAATTCTGCAGATTTTTAGTTGAGCAGCAATGTTTGGATAGCTATAACTCTCTCTAGAAAACTCGGATTTAGGCGATTCTTGAACCGATGGAAACCTAAGACATAGTACAACATTTCATATGAAGAAAGTGAGACCAAATTATGAACTTAACTTGATCAAACAATTGACCAAAGTTGAACCAAAAATCTGACAGCACCTAAATTGTAGTATGAACAGTGCACGTGAACAGTAAACTTCTTTTGGCCATAACTTGAGCTACAAAACTCCGATTGAGGTGATCCAAAAATGAGAATACACTTAAGACAATAAGGAACATTTTCTATGAAGGAAGTTTTGTCAAATTCCAACAGTAGATCGACCAATGGAATAGTGCAACTTCGGAAAACCAAAACCGAAAATTGGCAATTTTGCCAAAATGACCTAAGCTTTAAACAAATGACCAAAACCAACAAGTTTGGTGACCAAAATGTGGTATGTGGGTGAAGTTGGAGTTCCCATACCTATTAAGCCTTAGAAAGTCAATAATTTGACTTGAATAGTGCAGTGAATAGTAACCCGAAACACAAAATTTTGAGAACGTCGAATTTAACACGTTAGAGTTAGGTAAATGTGAAGCTAAGTTTATTTTGAATTTATTTTAAGTTCTAGTACTGAAACATTGTAAAATTATGTGTTTCAGTTGAAAAGAATATCGGGAAGGAACCCGAGGAACCGAGTTGAGGCTAAAGGACGACTCATTTGAGGTTTGTGCACAATATTACTATGCTCTAAAAAAATTCATTGATTAAATGAATGAAATATGTATTTTATTATTGCTTTGAATTGTTGAAAGTATTGTGACCTTACTTATGATGTTTTGATTCAAATTGTGAAATTTATTGTGTATATTTGAAATGACAATGTTTAGCAAATTATTAAGATAAGTTTTGAAACCACAGTATCATGACCATATATTTGAACACCTCACTAGCACGACTAGTGGGGGTAATTAGTTTCGAATTTTGATTCCTTCTCTGGAGAAGTGTTGAGGTGTGCCAGTAGAAGAGGATGTGAATGGATATCCATATATTTGAGCTAGCTAGCCTGTGATATGATTTCTCTTTAGCCTCTGGCTATTGAGATTCATATGATTTCTCTTTAGCCTCTGGCTATTGAGATTCTATTTGTTTCGAATGGCGTGATCTAACTGTGGGTTTTATGAAATGTGTTTTGATACTTTGAAATAAACTTGGTTTACATGTAAAATCTTACAATGCATGATTGTATTTAATTTTCATGTTTAGTCAAATTTTTGAATGAATGTGCTTTAAGTTTTGCATAAAGATTATTTTAGTATATTGTGCACCACTGAGTCTTAGTACTCAGCGATAGCTTTTATTGCTGTCGCAGATACAGAGATTAGAGGAGCAGCAGACTGAGCTGCTGAGGTGTGTGAAGTCATCAGCTTGAAGTCTTCGGGTATAATTTATACCCTAACTGTAAATATTTCTTTTGATGTATATATTGCACATAAATGTATGGACATGTACATGGGTCTTGAGCAGCTTGTACAAAGTTTGTATAAAAGTTGTAATAATATTATTTTGGGTTTGTTTCTGTAAATTTAATATTTGTAAACATAAATTTTCTACTTTATGTTTTGTAAATGAAGATATTAAATACTTGGAGATGAGAAATCTTGATTTGTATTGTGAAATTATTTGAAGTGCCTTGATTGAGTTGATTTGAGAATTATTGGTGGTTGGGAGTTGTGAAATATTTTTGGAAGTGCTTTTTACAGGTATTCGAAGAACGGTTTTCTCAAAATACAGAGGAAACTCTGTCAAAATTTTTATAAAATTTGCGGAAAACTAAAATGGCCAAAAATATTAATTAGTTTTAATTTCAACTAAATGTTTTAAATACTTATTTGAAATGCTCACCACTTGTCAAAGATAAGAAAATTGTTTTAAAATCCCTTGTAGGGTACTTAATGAGTTATCGGTAGGTGAAGTTCGGTAGTTCATTAGGTATTCTACGGGATCATGTTATGCCTTACAGAAGGGTAAGGTGTGACAGTTATTGTTAATTTAGTTAATCCATGTAAGCCCCTAACAATTACTTTTAAAGTTAAAACGTTAAAAATTTAGGTCAAAGAGACCTAATCTTTATTACGTGACTCATACATGATAGATGAATGTTTAATTGACATGTATTTTTGTTACATAACCTAAAAGTTAGCTTTTAACTACTCTCTCACTTTCTCTCTCTATGACTTATTTTTATCAATAGAAGATAAATAATTAAAAGTATGGATGTTATGCATTGTTTTTTCCATTCAGCATGTTCAGTACTAAATTCAGTACTTTTTAGCATGCCCCATGCTAGATGCAGAAAAGGAGCTTCAGGCGCTGTATGACCTAGTGACACTAAGTAATGCTAAACTCACATTTAATGGAGCACACACTGTGTCAAGTGGAGGATTGTAAAAGCAAAATTTGGGTTAAAAAGGTATAATCGCTATCAATGTGACTTACACATGATAGACGGACATTTAGTTAATATCAATTTTTATTACATAACCTAAGAGGTAAACTCTGTGTGTGTGTGTGTGTGTGTGTGTGTGTGTGTGTGTGTGTGTGACTTAATTCCATCAATAGAAGACAAATAATTGGAAATATGGGTGCTATACACTATTATTGTCATTCAACATACCTAGTGTTGAGTTTAGTACTTTTCATCATGCCATGTGCTAGATACAGAAAAGGAGCTTCAGGTGCTGCATGACCCAGTGGCACTGTGCATGCTGAAGTCATGTTTAACAGAGCACACCAGTGTTATCAAAGGCATGAGAGGCGCCCAGGCGAGGCGAGGCACCCCTCTGTCGCCTTTACTGGGTTGCCTCTCTTGGCACTACGATAGGTGGCGCTGAGGCTCTAGGCAGGCGAGAGGCGTCACCTTTTTCAACAAAGCAAAACCCATTTTTTAAGACAAAAATATAAAAACCTACAAAATTCACCTACTACTGACAAAAATAAGGTGTTGCTTTTACTTCAGGTGCTGCGTTTACTCTAGGTGCGTCTCTCTCTCTCTCTCTCTCTCTCTCTCATCTTCTTCTTCCTCCTCTGTTATTTCTTCCTCTCCTACTCTTTTCTTTGGAAAAAACTCATGCAGTGCAGTAGTTTCCCTTTTTCTTTTTCTTTTTCTTTTTTTTTTCCTTTCCTTCTCCTTCTTCTTCTCCTTCTCCCCAGTTCCCTGGTTGGCTTCTTCCTCCTCTATTTACCCTCTTATACTGTCGGCACTCGGTACAACAGTTTTCCTCCCTTTTTTTCTGGTTGGGTTTTATTAATTATTTAATTATTTGCTATTAATTTAATTATTTTACTTTTTATTTTTATTAATTAATTATTTAAATTTTATGGATATTGTTAAATTAATTATTTTACTTGTTAATTAGTTGATTATTTAACATGGGTATTGTTAAATTAATTATTTTACTTGTTGATTGGTTGATTATTTAATATGGGTATTGTTAATTTAATGGTAATTAGTTACTTTTTACTTATTATTCTTGTTAATTTGATTAATTTTGCTTTTTGTTTTGTTAATTAGACATTAGTTCTCATTAGTTGTTTATTTTATATAGTAATTATTATTATATTGTTAATTTGATTATTTTACTTTTTGTCCTTGTTAATTAATTGTTTAATTAATATGGGTATTGTTAATTTGTTTGTAATTAGTTTGCTTTTTAATTGTTATTCTTGTTAATTTAATTAGTTTTGCTTTTTGTCTTGTTAATTAGTTGTTTATTTTATATAGAAATTATTAATTATTATTAATTTGATTATAAGTACACGTATATATATAATTTAGGCAATCAAGGTTATGACACCTTGCTTCAAAAAGGCTCTCGCCTCTCACCTAAGACCATAGAGTACTCTGTCGTCTTAGTATCGCATTTCACCTTTCGCCTTACTTGCACACGCAGCATCAAATAAGAGCTTGTAAAAGTGAATTTTTTATTCATAGGGGGTTAAATGGATCAATTAAATTGGTAAGAGCTTATTTAAATCTAAGAGGGTGTTTGGTTCACCTGTTGGGTGCAACTGATAGCTCATAGACACTAAAAAAGGTGAACTAAAGTGTTTGATAAATTTTAAAAAAATAGAATTGATAGTTGATAGGTAACTGGTACATACCTATCAGCTGCAGTTTGTATCAGCTATATTTTTAAAGCTATTTCTCGTCAGCTGATAACTGATTTGATTTTATTTTTTATTTAGACCATATTATTCTTTTTTATTTAACTAGAAAATTAATTTTATTAATACTTTTATCTTTCTCATTTATAATTTTAACATCTTAATTAACTTATTATAACTTTATTAAAATATTTGTTATTAATAACATAAAATATAAAATATTTATTTATTATAAAAAATACGTTTTTTACACCTAAAAACTTAAAATTAATTATAAGTTTTTTTAATCAGCAATAATAATTATTTTATTATTTTATAATTATATTTTTAAAGTTATATAATAATTTTTTTAAAGAATTTAATTATTTTCTTATTTCAATAATAAAATATATGATATAATATAACGAATCAATAATCATATATTTATTTAATAATATAATAAACGATATAATATATTAAATTAGTAATTAGGGAAGAGCATTCGGTTGGTTCGGTTCTGAACCGAACCGAATATCAAAAATCGAAAAACTAAATCCCTTAAAAATATAAATCAAACCAAACCGATCACCTAAGGAGAATCGAACCGGACCAAATAGAAAAATATCGATTCGTTTGGTTCCGTTGCATTAAACCAAAAATATTAGAATTTTTATTTTTTTGGCCTGGGTTATGTATCTTGGGCCTTGAGGCTTTTGCATCTTGAGCTGAAAAATTATTTGGGTCATTTGACTATTCAATTTAATCGGTTTTATCGGTTTTAACTAATAAAAAACCGAACTGAACAGAAAACCGAATATGTTCAAATTTTGAAACAAAACTGAACCAATAAAACTAAAAAACCAAACCGATTGAACCAAAATGACTAGATTCAGTTTGATTTTTCGATTCACACCGAAAATTACACAGCTCTATTAATAATTATATATTTAATTTAATAATAAAATAAATAATATAATATAGTAAATGTATAATTTTATTATTATTTCAAAAATAAAATAAATTATATATCACTCTTATTAGTCATTTTACATGTCAATAATAATAATAGCTAAATATAATTTTACTAAACACTTAATATAAATTAATTTTCAGCTAACGATAATAATTATCAACTAATAATTATTAACTGTATTAAATAATTAAATCAAACAGGTCTTAAAAGTAATTATCACATATTTAAATGGATCAATTAAATTTAAAAAAACACTTAATTAACTCTATAAGCTTAAATGAATCAATTAAATAAAAGCTTATTTGACTATAAGAATAACTACGAAGGGTCTAAAAAAGTATTTTTGCCGAAGTTAAACCTAATTATACTAGAATCGGGTCAAATAGGAAACTAGTTGGCCGGATTTTTTCGTTTTTTCTTGCTCTCCAGTTTCGTCTCTATTTCCGGATTTTTTTCAGAGCTTTAGATTGGGCTTTTATTTTGAATTGGGAGTTGCGAAAGATAGGATCCCTGCGAGTGAACAGCGAAGGGGCTCTCTTCCGCCATTTTCCCAATAGGGTTTACGGTTCTATTTCGAAACATCGCCATTGTCTGGTTCTGTTATTCTGTAAGTTTATATTGCTAAAGCCCTTCTTTCTATTTTGAAGAAATGTTTCGTTTAGTATCCAAATTACTCGTTAATCATCGCATCATTGATTCCAAAGCTTGTTATGTTCGTTATATTCAAACCATACCTTCTGTAAATTCAGCTTCAAGCTCAACAGCCCAATCTTTAACGCTCTCTTACCTCACCAACTCATGTGGTTTGTCACCACATAGGGCTGTTTCGGTCTGCAAGTATGTTCTTATTAAGAGCACAGATAAACCAGACTTGGTTCTTCGACTGTTAAGAGCTAATGGGTTTACTAAATCTCAAATTGCAACCTTAATTTCAATTCACCCACAACTTATTCTAGCTGATCCAGAAAAAACCCTTCAACCCAAGATTGAATATTTTGAGTCACTGGGTATTGCAGGGCCTGACCTGCGTAAGATTCTATGTGTAAGTACAAATATTCTAGAGACTAGTTTAAAGAAGCGGATTTTGCCCACTATTGATTTCCTTAGGGGGTTGCTTGAGACCGATGAGAATGTTACTCTTGCCTTGAAGCGATCCCCCCATATCCTTACCTGTGGTACTGAGGTGATGCTGTCTAACGTTTGCACCTTGCGAGCTCATGGTGTGTCAGAAACCAGTATTAGGAGGTTAATATTATCGTGGCCTCGCTCAATAAGCTTTAGGGTTGATTTTTTTGAAGAAGTGGTTCGGGAAGTTAAGGAAATGGGGTTTGAACCAACGAGAAAATCCTTTATATATGCTTTTTATTCAATGTCTGCTATGAGCAACCTGAAATGGGAAAGGAAGAAAAAGGTCTTGATGAGCTTTGGCTGGTCAGAAAGAGATATTATTATGGCATTTAGAGCACAACCACTATTCATGACTGCCTCTGAGAAGAAGATTAAGCAACTAATGGAGTTCTATCTGACCAAAACTTGTTTGCAGCTTCAAGATCTTGTTAGATCCCCACAACTATTTAAGATCAGTTTGGAGAGAACTGCCATACCAAGATGCTCTGTTTTGGAAGTGCTAATGTCCAAGGGCTTGATTAAAAGGAATGTAAATGTTGTTTCGGCATTAAGCATATCTAAGAAACAGTTCGAGAACAAGTTTTTGGCTTATTTTAAGGAGGATTCCCCTGAATTGATCCAGGCATATCAGGTTGAGACATCTCAAGGACTTGGTAACAAAATGTGATAGGTGATTTGATGAAGGAAGCTTTCAGCACAAGAAATGCCTAAGCATTAGGTTTGCAATATGGTAGTTAAGCAATGGTTGGAGCAGTGCCAGTCAAGGGCTTGGTGAGATCAGATTGACTTATCATCTTATGCTTGTTTTGTTGTAACTCTTCAAGGTGATTTTATGTTTGTGAATTTGAACGAGATTTTGATTCATTATAAATTGATTTGGAGAGCATCATGTTCATTATTTGCTAAATTTTCGAGTGAGCTAATGATGTTCTCATTCAGCATCTTGGGCCATGTAGTATCTGAAGTCTGCTGGAGAAAATTTTGGTTGAACAAGGCTCTGCATGTTGTCTATCCTTTACTATTCGTTTAGTTTTAGAGAATGTGGTTGCCAGGCACCCATCTTTAATTTACCTGTGGAAATCTTCAGAGTACATTGCTAATCCATCGAGCGGAGACACCATGTTAAAAAATTATACCTAAAGTATTTATTTTTATTTTGCAAATTTTCAAAAGTCTAAGGAGTTATTTGACAATATTATTTGAGTCATAATTATCTAGGATGCAGTACATCTTGGCATGGTTATGGGTTTCAATTCAAACTAAAGAACACTGACCTTATTTAACTGCTCTGGTTTGGTTTAGTTATTCACTAAAAATTAAATTGAAATAGTATTAAAGTCATGTCAAATTAAAATCAAATCAAAATTTTATTTTATGTAAATATTTTCTATAATTTTTTAAAATATTTATTATACACTTAATATAATTATATATTTATATGTAATTAAATTTAATATATATATATATATATATATATAATTAAAAAATATGTTATATGATATATTTATAATGTTATATTATATAATATATTTAATTCTAAATTACATATGTATTTAAAAATTATATAACTAGAAAATAACTAAAATATATAGTCTATGCTATATTATATATTAATAATTAACTTTAAGGCTTAAATAGTAATTTAAATGACTTTTAATGAAAATAATTATATAAAATATTTTCAAAAATTGAAACTCAAATTGAGAACGTACTAAATCGAATTGAAATTGAAACATTAAAAATTCAAATCAAAATCATATAGAAATTTTGGTTTGGTTTGGTTTTTGTTGCGAGGCAAACCAAGAACAAGAACCACACATCCCAGATGCAATGGGCCACTTGGCTAGATATAAAATGTACAAAAGAGAGGCTTAGTTGATTCACTAATTTGGAAATAAATTAGTATATTTCTCAAATTTAAAAACATCAAATCATATTATAATTTTTTATGGAATTTATACATTTTGCAAGAATTAATATTAATAATATATTATGCATTTATGCTACTAGAAAATGATATCTTTTGTACATTAACAAGACAATCCCAAAGCTTGACTGTAGATGTGCAAAACATGATAAATCAAGGTGAAGCATCATCTACATGTAATGTACTTGGGAATTTACATGTTCACTGTTGATCCATACTTCCCTAAGAAGTTCATATCTAATGGAATTTTGATTTCCCATTTCCTTTGATTTCCAGCCAAGCTTTGTTGGAGCAGGTGAAGTTTCAGAGCCGACAAGGAAAATTGAAGCCATAGGTGAATTCAATTCATCAAGCTCATCATCGCTGGTGTGTGACTTTCTGAGCAATGAGCCACTTCGTCTCAGCTGCAATCGACTTCCAGACTCTCCAATAATGTCAGCAACTGAAGCTGCTGAAGGTGGCAAATAAAATGGTGGAGCTGCAATGTATGGTATGGTTGTGACAGACTCCTCCCCAGCCTCGTAAGGATCCTAAACCAAGATAAAAGCCATATTTTGTTATGATCTTCAACCACATGTTGGGTTAATTCTTCAACCAAGGACATTCAAAATCTAGGGTGCAACTGGACCTGGGTTAGTTCAAGCTGCCCTCAAACCAGAACCAATTGAAGGTCAGTTTGCCTTTTGCTAGTTGACTGAAAGCAGACCCATCATTGGAACCAACCCAACCTAACCTGAGTAGAATTTAGATCAGGATTGGGTCCATCAATTCTTTTAAGATGCTATAAAGGCTCTAACCGATGGAGACTTCATAAAAAAGGTTGGATATTTCTATAGTTGGAAAGCCTCTTTTGATCCTTGACCTTTAACTAAAAACTCACTTGGCACCCTCACCTTTAGTTGAATCTCATTTGACATCTGAATTTTACAAAAGTGTAACTATTTAAGCCATGCAATTGGTGAATACACAAACATGAATTGCATATGCTTTGACTTTTCGTTACACTTTTATAAAGTTCAGGAGTTTAATAGGTTACACTTTTACAAAGTTCAAGCATCATATGAAATTTAACTAAAGGCGAGAGTGTCAAGTGACATTTCGTACAAAACCTAGAGACCAAAAGATGCTTTTGGTCTATTCCCATTTTAGGATTGTAAAAGATGAAATCATATAAAATAATTGTATTATTTGAATATGCAAAAGCACCCCTAGTACACGCTCATGTTAAATGGTTTTTGTTTAACTCCAGGAATAAATCCAAATTGATAACTACAAGAAAGTACAGAAGCAAAATAATGCAGATGAATTTAGAAAATCACCAACCTCAGACTCTAGGGCTTCAAGCACAATGTCAGGAATAGGTTCGGGGCAAAACTCATCTGTGACAAAATTGTCAAGAACCCTTTTGATTAATGGAGCTCCAAATGTAGGGCATACCTTCAAAAAAATGAAAAATACACTCAGTAAATAAGGATTGCAAAGTTCTAGTCCCCCCTCATAAAGGTTTTTTTTTTTTTATATGTATATTTCATTACTTGCATTATTTTTACAATGGTAACCTCATGATATTAGATATGAATTCACAACATCTAAGAACAAATGAAATATTAAAATAACTTTTCAGCTAAAGGTGTACCGTATATCCATACAAAAGATACAGCACATGCCACATACATGACTTTTCCGCTGAGGCCACAAAGAAAATTAACACGCTAAGCTAGGGCATAAAAGGTACTCCTAATCTGGACCAATGATCAAGCAATTGAAAAACAATAGTTTTATACCTGTTTGACTTCAATTGGTGGGTATTATATATTATCATAATATCACAAGGAAATTAGGTTTGCATTTTCTATCATTTTTTATATGGTTTACTGAATTTTATATAACATATATTTACGTTATTACCATTATTGTCGTTGAAAGGCCTGCTGTATTAATCGAGCGAAGTTCTTTTTTTTTTTTTTTTTTTTTTTTTTTTTTTTTGGGAAGGGTCAAAATGAGTGTCAAACCTCTTTTCTTATGGACCTGCTCAAGAGCATGTCCTTGGGAAGCATCATGAGATCGCTCAAGGCATTAAGGAGATGGAAAGATTTGAAGGATATGTCCTGTCTCTCATCATTCTCATCCCTGTCATTGTCCTCTTCAAGTGAGTCATCATCCATGCCAAATAAGTCAGTCAGCCATCTAGACCAGTTGCCAATCTGATATGAAAACACAAGGAAAACTACTTTTAGATTTAGTAAATGCGATCACTGTTACTTTAATATCAGCACATTCACTAGCTTGCTTTTAGGAGTTTTTAAGAAATGCCAGAAAATATAAATAATAATAGGATACAGGTAATGAATCTTAAAACTGTCTGTCAAATAAATTGAACTCCCATGAATAGAAAATGTCTCCTTCCAAATGATGTAATTGACAACTACTTGAAAAGATAAATGGTTACCAAACAGACAAGTCCAGTCCAATATAGCATTTGTGAATCTTACAAGTAGTATTTCATACTCATTTCCTCTTTTTTTTCCTCAAATAAACAAAATAGAGAACATTCAATCATAAAAATAAAAGCCAGCAAGGCGCAAAAGACTGAAATGCAGGTTTTCAAGTCGAGGGGAACTTTAAAAGAAAAGAGAACTTTAAATCTAGGGGAAAATAAACATCAGCTGACATATGTAACACATGATCATTAACTGTCTTGGTGCAATTAAACTGGCCTGAGTATAGTCCTGACCATAAGTGGAAAAAGGAAAAAAAAAAAATATATATATATATATATATATAGACTACAGGTATTGGGTTATATAGGAATTGCATTTCTCACCGCATTTTTCAATTGTGCTCCAGCCCCAAAGCTTGATTTGCCAGCTGGAATAGGAAGAACCTTTGAATCATTGATAGGGTCAGACAATGGATCAGTTGGGATGTCATCAGCAGATTCACGAAGAATGGCATTAAACATTGCCACATCTAATCTAGCCACGCATTGCTCCATTATCTAGATTAAAAAAAAATAATAATGGCATATTGTTTAAAGCAAAGCAAACATAATTAGACAGAACATTGTTAAACTACGTCAATCAATCTGAATAAATGCAGTCACCAATATGCAAAGAAAAATCACCAAGTTTGACAGTTGAACATTCTTGGTTTTCAAATAAGACTATTTTTCCTACTGCTAGCACTTACAAGACAAAAGCAATGTGTTGACTTAAATTTTGTAGTACAGATTTCTATGCTATCATTTTTTCAAATCTGAGGCACATTGATATGTACATAGAGAGATGACACAATTTCCAACATCACAATCCCATCATTACACAGAGTTGGAAAGGAGGTAGAAAACTTGAAGAGTTTATAGATTTACCAGTCTGGCCAACCCAGGCAAACAGCCACACTCATGCCCACCACCTCTAAGAGGACAAAGTCTCTCACAGGCATCGTTGAACACCTTCTTCCAAAGTTCTAATGAAAGGTTTTCTTGATCTTGATCACCTGAACTTGATGTTCTTCCAAGGTTTTTCTTTGAGCCATAACAAATGTATCTATCAATCGCTTTTGTAGCAGCAGATTGCATGTGTGGGGTAAGACTCTGGAACAGAAACACGAAGAAAAATTATTTTAAAAAATATTCAATACAGTGATTCAATTTTAACATATTTAGTAACTTAGAAAACAGCAAAAAAGATAACTAGAGAAAAAGAATCAAAGTGAGACCTGCCACCATATAGACTCAACAATTCGGGAAAAGATCCAAGCTTCAACTTTTTCCAGCGCAGATACAAATTCATGTGGATCCTCCAAGTCACCTAAATCTCCACAAATAACACTCTTATTTTCCTTCCTGCCAGAAGATGACTGCATCCATTTTAGCGAAGATGGCATCATCTTGTTCCCCTTTCCACCGTCATTCATCTCTATATTCCTTTTACCAGAAAGTGATAGCTCTCTGTCACCTATTACCTGGCTTATAATTGCTCTCAACACAACAGAGTTTGATAGCCAAAATGTCAACCTGTAGTTATTTATAAAGGAAAAATACATGATTTAACAAGAAAATTTTTACCCTTAAATGGAAATGAAGACATAATTACATGTTATACCTCATGATGGTGGAGCTACAGAAACATGAATCCACCAAAAAAAAAATTTGTTCTAACAAACAGACCAAATTTTTTGCACCATTGGACAAATGCAGAGACAATTTCAAACAATACAATTTTCAAATTGCATAATGTATCAATCTAATTGTGCTGAATTTTATTTGGAAGGGCAGGAGAAAGGTATAAGGTTGTAAGAGGAGAAAAAGAAAGAGGGGGGGGGGGGGGGGTTTGCGGTGGGGGTTGGGGGTGTGTGGTGGTGTTGCACAAGAGGAAGAAATTTAGTGTTTGCAATGCAGATTCTTTCATTGTACAGAAACTCCATTTCACATACCTTTGAACTCAAATTGAAATGGATGACAACAACATAATGAAAAATGTCCAGAAATGCAGGTGTTTTAGTATACCTAGGGACATCATTCCCACATGCCTTTGCAACCAGAACTAGTCCTGAAACAGCACTTCTAGCTGCACTGGCTCTCCTTTGTTGAGAACTTTCCTTACAAGCATGAAGATATAGCCTAGAAAGGCGCCGTGCTGGAGCATGCACCTTACTCATAGAACTTCCATGCTCAGCAACAACTGAATAAAGAGCAGCCTCAATTCCAGCAGCTTCTCTCAGCTCTCCCTCGAGCATTTTCATTTTTTGTTCCAATTGCTGGATTTTGGCATTTAAAATGGTTGTTCTCGTATCTTGTTGGTAAACCTTAGCATTTTTTCTTTCATCGACTTTGAAGCATCCTGCAGTGTTCTGCAGATCTCCTGAGGCACCGACTTCCTTCACTTCACTGTCTTGGTTTCTGCTAATTAATCCATTACTCCCAGATGAGTCTGATGATGATCGAACAGATTTCACATGCTTTAATCTTTCAATTTTGAGGATATTTCCTTTCATTTCAATATCTCCACTTGAAGAAGGAGTATCAGTCCCAAGTGAGCCTTCATTTCTAGTACCATTTTGTGAAAATGTATCAATCAGTTCATCTTCTGAGAAATGACCCTTTTCTTCTAGATCTTGACCATTCATGTCCTCCATAGAACTATAAACCTCATCATTGGTTACAGTCCTTTCCAGGGTATTTTTTCCAATTCTTATCTGATGAGCATCACCTCTAGTTTCTATTGAGCTGTTAGGGTCCTTTTCATCAACCTCCTGAACAAAATCATACTGGCCATTGCTTGTCATGTTGATGTTGGCCTCTTCCTCTTTACTTGCATAATTGAAGGCTGAAGAAGACGAAGAAGAAGAAGAAGAAGAAGAAGAAGAATGAACACTATGGACAACTTCAGTTTCTGGCATTGACTGTAAACTATAGTCAGGAGAGCTCAACAAAGAAGCATGAGCATTTACTGGGCTCCCAGAATCAGAAGATAAATCTACAGAAGACGAGCAAGATGAACTCTCCTTTGGATTTTCTTGCGGTGCAATATGTTTTTCAATGCCCAATTTTGGAGCAATATCCTTCTCCTTGTTAACCCCTCCTCCACTTGTTTGTCTGTCCAGTCCATTCTGCAATTCAAATTGTAAGGATTAGCTGACCTATTACCAATCAAACTAATTTATAAGGATGGTTGTCTGCAAGAGATTGTTCCGCATTTTGTTTCTGACAGGTAAATCGTATGGCAAAGACTCGATTGCATTAAATATTGTAAAAAAGCAATATCATAGGATTTTGTCTGGACATCATCCAATAATTCATCTGGCAATTCTAGTGTGGTTCATCTGGCAATCTTCCAGACAACACCACTCTGATGACTATGAATCCAATGAGACAATAGCCACTTTAATAGAAAGTTGATAAAGACCAAGTTGGTAGTAACAGTGGAATCAAAGTGGAAAATTGCTTTGGACAGAGGATTAGAAGGAAACAAGAGAACAAATACCTCTTCATTTTGAGGACGCAAACCCCCATTGGTTAGAGATGAATGTGAGGAGACGTCATCATCAGTGAAGGAGGCAACCTCAGCTTCCTCAGCATATTCTCCATTCATAAATGCTGAAACTGATTTACCACCATTCTTGTCCGGTGAAACTCCTTTCAATAGGCTGTCCTTTGATGAGGAGCTGGTGTGATCCTTATCAATTGGCTGGATTTTGATATACAAAACCGGCTGAGATGTGTTCCTAAAGCTCCTATTACTGCTCATTGGAGCATTTACACTTAGGGTATCCTTGACAACACCATAATCTGCCAAGTCTATTACAGCAGTTGCCAGCAACTGGATCTTATCCCTTCGAGGTTCACACAAGTTGAATTCTAAGCAATTCTTCTGGAATGAATCAGCATCCTTGCCTCTGCTAGACATTTCCCTTATCAAAGTCACAGGTAATCTAAAAGACTCGTTGAATTCAATTTTCCCCTCACCAACGATTGAGCCAAGCAAGGGAACAACAGTGTCAGTAGAGCCAGAGTTGCGATCACCATTTTCCCACTGAATCAGGACTGAACGAAGGGATCTCAGAGACTGAGATGGGGGCCAAGGCTTAATCTCCAGGATGTGGATTAGATAATCCACATGAACTGAGGCACCTTTCCTGTTCTTTGCGTTTACACCTAGAACCATTTTGGAGTAGTACTTGTATTCCACCAAAAGTAAACCGTATCAACGTGTGTGTGGATACTGAATTACTAGGCATATAAATTCCTGCAGTCCACAAGCAAAATCCACATGCACGTAAATTCACTATAGAAAACTTGAATCAGAACTAAAAATCTAACAAATAGATGGCAAAATCAGAATCAAACGCCGCAATGTTTCAAGGTGTAAAGTAAAATAGGTTTCTTCATTTGATTACTGAAAAATGTGAAAGAAAAGTCTCCAGAACTTCAAATGACAATAAATTATAACAGAGAAAATGACAAATCCCACTTCAAACTGAGCTCTGCACAACTACTTGCCTTATTTCATTCAAAACCCAAAAATAAAATAACACTGAAACTTCGTTCATCTTCCCTTTCCCTGCATTTCTCAGCAACCAAACAGCTGAAACATGAGGTTAAGCCAACACTATGGACTCATTAAAGATAAAATCCACACCTAAAAGTAACTAATCTAGACAGCAGAATTTTGTTGCGAAAAAGGGAAAAGGCAAGCAGAGTAATAAATGCCTTCACATTCTAGAAAGCAGCAAACATCATAGCATAGTACACAGTAACCAAGAAGATAGCTACCGCGTAAGCTCTTCAAACAATACATGAAAGAAAAAGAGCTAAAGCAAGTACATGACTTTAAGCTCCTTAAACACAAATGTAAAGAACAATAGAACAGAAAATCTACTGAAAAAAGAGCTCTAATAGCTAAAAGAAACAGTCTTTCCAAAGCTCATCTTAACAATCTGAGTAGAATTCATCCCAAAAAGAGAAGTGCCGGCAGCAAGTTTCTCAGTTACTTGGAATCGGATTTCACTAGATCTTGATTAAGCTAACGAAATTTTATGCATAAAAGGCAAAACTTGGATCTTGAACTAGCAGAGATAATATAATGCAGCCCATCAAAAATTAACAAAAACCAACACATTAATACAAAACCTCCACTTCACATAGCAAACATCAAACGAGACCATTCTTCTCTGTTTTTTTACCTCCGAAACTAGAGGCCGAGAAATCGGAGAAATGCAAGAAATGAGATGTTCCGTTTCGGATTTTCTGTTTTCAGTGAAGAAAATAAACGAGATTTTTAGTATCTGTGAGACAGAGAAAGTCTGTGGGCGTCAGAAAGAGCCCCGTGAGTAAGTGAGTAAGTGAGTGAGTGAGTGAGCGAGCAAGCAAGAGTGAATGTCTTGTAATAATAAAAATAGAAAAAATAAAATAAATAAAGGCAAAAGCAGATTTACGTCAAAAAGTGCGTGTTTCCAAGGAAAAAAATTCGCTGACAATACGGTTTCGTTTTGGCAGGAATTTTGTCGTTTCTGTGGTTGTTTTGAGAACGAAGAGCCATGCCTCGACGGAATCGGTTCCCCACACGATCATTTAAATTAACAACATTATTTAATCCGTCAGAGGTGAAAATACTACTCGCATTCTTAGAACGTGAATGCACCTTCCAATCATAAAATGGCTGGGTGTGGGACAGCTTCGCTGCCAGTTGAACTCGGGGCCCACGTGGTTACCGTTTGGGCACTTATGGGTTATGGCTGAGTTAAGTAGAGTTCCTAACTCGTCTCGAACAGACCCCCCATCACTTGTTTTTAGCGCGCGTGGATTTTACAATTGTTGCGTCCTTTTCCGGCTCGGTTGGCTATATTCGTCGACGCTATTGTGCTGTGCGTCACCAATTTGCTCTCGCTTTGTCATCGCCTTATAGGTCGAAAGTGGAGCCCACGCTGCACCATCAGCACAGACCGGGGTGAGAAAGAGCCGTTTTTTTCTGGGTCTAGGATTTGGACTGAAAATTTGGGCTCAGATCAGAAAGCTCAAACAATATATTCAAATATTTTTAATAGGTTTTTATTATTCTCTTGAAGAGTTAAATTAATTGATTTTATTGTAATCAATTGGTTTCATATCAGCTAAGAAAGGAGGAGGAGGAGGTTGTGAGTGGCTTATCCCGTCACCAAATTGCACCATCCGCCATGAAAAGATACAGTACGCTTACATCTTTAGATATTCTTAGGGCTTACATATGATTTTCATTGTTCTTGATAACGTTGTTAATGGGAAATCGAAACCAAAAGATGGTTTTTCAATAATAGAGAAAGAGAGAGTTGAAATGTCTCCATCCATGAGATGATCAGAGGTTGCAAATTTTATTAATATTCTGGGACAACTCCAGATTTGGTAACTGTATATTTTAATGTATTTTTATTTTCAGGTAGGGTTTCAAGAGATTTTTTTTTCATATAAGTGTATTGTATAATTGAATTTACCAAAAAATGGTGTGAATTAATACAAGTCAAAATAGTATATTAAAACAAAACGCTAATTAAAATGGTGTGTAGGGTAACTCTCATAAAAATGCTAATGAAAATATATAATATAATTTTTTAAAAAATATGTTAGTTTTATAAATTAAAAAAAAATAAAATTTGAAATTTTAGCCGTATTTATTAATGAAAATTTATATTGTAATTATTTTAAAAAGATATTAATTCTATATTTTTAAAAGTATTAAATTTTAAACGTACATAGGTATTGTGCAATTTAAATTACTAGAAAATGGTGCTAATAAACTAAATTACGGAAGAGGGTTGGATATCAATTAATGGGAAGCGTCATGCATGCAGGATGTTAGCTTAATTAGCATTCTGAGACAACACCCATATATGCTCACATAAAAATTTATATTAATTTGTACACGTAAAAAAAATAAAATTTTGAAATTATATTTTCACAAAATATTAGTACTATACCAAAAAAATAAGAAATTAAATAAAATTTGTTGCTTTAATATTCACATAATATAATGTACAAAATAAGATGGTAAACAAAATTTAAGTTACATGAGAAAAAAAAATGGTAAACAAAATTGATTATCTTCAATTAAATTAATTTACATGTAATAATAATTTTATTCTTATTATAATTATGAATAATTTATTTTTTTATAACAATTAATAAATTTAGGTATTATAAGAAATTGAATTATTATTTATTATGTGCGAGCATTTATAACAATATTATACAATTTAAAGAATGTACTTTTAAAATTTTATACTTTAATATTTTTAAAGCTTCAGAGAGGTCTTCTTTCTGACACCTATCAACAACAGCCATCATACATAATGTTTCTAAAATCCTACATGCTTGATCCCATCTTCCAGAAAGACTTGTACTTGAAGGGGGAACCTTAAACTTCAGTTTCAACCACTAGCCCACCTGTGCTTTATATGTATTGTTTGCTCCTAAAACACAGAGAGGTCCCATTTAGGATTTCATTCATTTTCCACTCATTTAGGCCCCAGTAAATGAGTGGGATGATGGGCTTTGGTTAGGTAGAGCAAATTGATAGGGCAAAATGAAGCATGTGAGACACAGTTCTCTAATGGCGACCCATTACTTTGCAGGGAAAGGTAAAGAAATCTCGTGTCAGAAACCACCAAGGTTTGAGATCTTTGTATGCATCTGAAAGCAAGTTCAAGAACAATTCACCTCCAATGATGAAACAATGAAGGCTTCTGCTAGGTTACATCAAAAGCTTTTCACTTAAGACACAAGTAAACTGGTTGTTTCTGATGACCTGTATACTCCATATGACATAACAGTATGGCTGAGCTTGTGTACAAGTTCTGAAGGATGATTTACAAATTACATAATGGAAATTTTTGACATTTCTTTTTTCCTAGGCTTGTATTTCAAATGAAAATTTATCAAATTTTAATATAATGTCAAATTCAATCTGATAAAGCTACCCAAACTTATGCCTACCTCAGGTGCTTATAATGCCCTCTCACGCAGGATTAATTTCCTAATCAAGATTTTTGCTGGAGTTTTATAATCTGCTTGTAAAATTATGACTATGATGTGGAATCTGATTTTTGATCGGAATCAGCTGCAGCCTGGACTTGAGATGCATACTGTAAGTTCCAGAGAACATCCTCAAAAGAAGGACGAGTTGAAGGCTCCGGAGATAGGCATTTGCTTGTGATAGAAACCACAATTGATAATGACTCCTGTGAGCATGTGGTTAAAACAATTGGGTCCACAATACGTCTTCGACCATCCTGGCTGCCAAAGGATGCCTGCAATTCATGGCACCAGGAGTCAGAGGTATACTATCCCAAGCTAAATAAATATGTAATAAAACAAGTTATGTGATCTTTTATATTCATTTTAGAGAGAGTTTGTAGCATTTTCATGAATCCCAGTTAATATGGAAGAGAGGATAACAATGATCCAATTTGAGATATCTGTAACAATAAAGTTGAATTTGAGAGAGAAATTTTTTTTTAAAAAAAAAAATCTCAATGTGCATTTTTAATGAGAAAGAAAACTGAATTGGCCAGGAAATTTGTTTAAGGGGCTGTTTTGGATGTAAGAAACTTCAGAGAAATGGAAAATAGAGAGTAGTCTGGAACTTAACACTAAGCTGGATTATAAAAGTTATAAGAGAAATAGTTTAAGAACCAGAAATGCCACAGATTGACAATGTTCACAAATTGGATATTCAAATGTGTAAGAGCTTTTTAGCATACCATTTCATTCAGTAGAAATGCTTCTCCTTTCCCTGTTACTATAGGACCAACAAGCGATTCGAGTAGTATAAACCCAAAGTTGTAAACATCATCCTCTAAGTTTGTCCTATATCAGCAGAAAAGGATGCAAAAAACTATTAAACAGGTTATAACAGCATGATAACAGTTAAGGAATCTTAAAACACTTTGTAATTATTATTTCTTATTTGACCTAAGCATTTACAAGTTTTGCTAGCTTGATCATCTTTAGCTATTATCCTGGTTGTTCTTGTCTCTGAGAAGATAAAGCTACCCTACTGGGTACATAGCAGCGAATATAACAACTATGAATTATGAGAAATAATTCAAAGGAAGCAATGGTGGAACAATAAACAGTTCAGCTAGAGTGAGTATTGTGATAATGATACTAGGTTGCTGGCAGTGGCAAGGCACCAATGGTGTCATTTGGAGGTCGTCAGAAGTACTGAACTAGGTAACAGCATCAGTGGCACAAATCCTAGATATGATGAATGGAAGGAGTGAGGGAACCAACAACATCAACAATGATGGTGGCAATATTAGAATGAATCACTTGTTGCCATGGTGATAAATTTAAGAATGCCTATCAACCATAGAAATTTCATTAAGCGTTTGTTTTCTCTGCTTATAGACGTGGTCTGTTTGGCATTACCGTTAAAACCACTGTTGAGAAAAGCAATTTCTTAAATATGTTAGTTAGAGAATATTAAAAATTAATTAAAAATAAAATTTGATATGTTTTAACAATAACAATACTAAAATAACTAAACAACATCTAAAATTATGCTTTTTTTTAAAAAGGCTTTTTTGATCTTGAAACTCAATGTCAAACGGAGCAGAACTTATCCATTTGCTGTCCGCTTGTAATTCACTCTTTTTAGAATTTCTACCTATGGCTTATGTAGAATAATGACAATTAGTTCTAAGGACCCAGCAAACAAACTTTCTAATCTTAAAAAATAATGTGAAAACCACTTTTTTTGTGCATTCTACTAAAAACTTCTATAAAAATTAACCAAAGAAAAATCCATACCGTGATTTTGGGGCCTCTCCCTTTACCTACAGCACATATTAAAGCCATTAGAATAGTCACTTGGAAGCACTAGTGCGAATTTTAATGGTTAATATCATTAGCTGTCAGAATACCTCAATTTTTTCAATTTCATCTGTGATTACAGCCAGGCCATAGTCACTCAGTTTTCCAATTCGATGCTCATCAAGCAATATGTTATTTGTCTTCAGTCGATTGTTAAAAGTACCAGGAATCACCCCAGTATGTAGAAAATGCACTGCCTTGGCAACACCAATAACAATCACCAGTCTGTCTGACCACTTAAGGAATTTCTCTGGGCAAGTTTCTGCATGTAGACCATGCAACCAAACCAACAAATCAAAAAGAGAGACAGACAGACAGATCAGAGCAGAATTAAAGGTTGTGAATCCTTAAGAACCATCTCTCTCCCTCAAACGCACAAATACATGCACATTTATAGCAACAAAGGATGTTTGCAACTATCAACATATTTTGATTCTGTGCTCCTCAGAAACTGACCTGACAGATAGGCATGATAATTTCCATTAGACACATATTCATAGATAAGGAAGACTTTGATTCCAACAGAATCATCTTGTCCACTGTTGTCAATGCAGTAACCCACCAGACCAACCAAGTGTGGATGATGAAGCTTTGAAAGTAAATCCAGACGAAGTTTAAGATTTTGAATGGAGTGTTTCTTCAACAAAGTCAGAGACCGTATAGCAACATAGGTTCCATTCTCCAACCTGCCTCTGTACATCTGACATAAAAAGGAATAGATTGAAATGAGGATGCCATGGGAGATGGACACTAAAATTTGTGTTGATAAAAAAATTGCCTCAACTATTATTCCAACTGATAATTGAATAAAGCAAAAGGTGCCTGACAAGAAAACTTATTTTAGAGATGTTAGTTCTAGCATATTGACACTTGCAGTAACATAAGGCGTTATTTATTTTAATTTACAAAACTACAAGGCAGAGAAAAAGAAGTTGAACTTCAGAACCGGATGAAAGTCCAAAACTAGGTGCTATGTGCAACTCATGATAACAAGTGCAATAATAAATACCTGACCACCAAATTTTCCAACCATGTTTGAGTTCTTGAGAAGTACCTTTCCATTAGAGCCTTCACCCATAAATGTTAATGAATCAAAGTTGTTTGTGGCTTCCATCAACTCTTCCAAGGCAAAAACACGGCATGCAGGGGCACCTTGTGTGCCTAGCTTGGCTGCTTGAGCAATGAATCCTAAAAGGAAAAGAAAGAAACAGGTTACACGTAAATGTTTGAACATTCCTGAAGAAGAAATAAGCATTGTAAAACTTACTGGCATTTGCAAGAACTTCAGAGGAAACTCCAGTAGTAGAATTATCTTGCACAACCTTGGAAAAAATATTTTGTTCAAATGTTCTTCCGGAACGATTTCTTCTGCACAACAACAGAACCCCTAACGCCAAAAGCACCAAAACAAGAACTGTTCCTGTAACGACTGCGACTAATATTCCTACCATTCTACCTCTTGATTGCTTTGACTCTATATTGGCTGTCTCACAGTAGGACTCTTGAAGCTGATTTTGGGAACCAACGGACAAACAATTCCCACCAAATTTTACCGCTCTCTTATTTGACATACCGTCCAAGCAAGAGGGAAGCCCACCGATTAACTTGTTTGAAGAGATATCGACAAACCCCAGGTTGCTACCACAACTAAGACTGTTTGGAATGGATCCAATGAGAACGTTGGAAGCTAAGTTCAAATACCTGATATTTGGCAATGAGAATAAGGAAGATGGAGGTGTTCCACTGAGAT
This sequence comes from Hevea brasiliensis, assembly GCF_030052815.1. Classification (NCBI taxonomy): domain Eukaryota; kingdom Viridiplantae; phylum Streptophyta; class Magnoliopsida; order Malpighiales; family Euphorbiaceae; genus Hevea; species Hevea brasiliensis. The sequence continues at coordinate 38,835,039 of NC_079510.1, read as the reverse complement.
GATTTAAGGACAAATCAAGATGTTGAAGCTTACTCAAATGACCAAATTGAGCAGGAATGTTTCCTGAGAAGGAGTTATTGCTTAGGAGAATTGTAATTAACCCTTCAGGCATCGCAGGTAAGTCAGAATCTAGCTTGTTCTCTCTTAAATCCAACATTTGCAGGCTGGTTAAGGTACTCAAATCAGGCAATTTACCAGTAAGCTGATTGTGAGACAAGGCAATATCAGTCAATGTTGTGATTCTGCATATTGATGAAGGTAACTGACTCTTAAACCGGTTATTCCTCAAGCTCAGAACAGTGAGATTAGACAACGAATCCAACCAATCGGGGAGAGATCCATTGAAATAATTCCCATCTAATGTTATAGAATTAAGCTTAACCATTCTTGATAACTGAGGAGGAACTGAACCAAACATAAAATTTGAGCTCAAGTCCAAAACTTCAAGCGAATATAGCCTATGAATCTTATCAGGAAGTGGCCCCCATATCCCCAAAGACACTAAGCTAACAACCCTCAAGCTGGTTAATCTTGTCAGTGTGGTAACAAAAGAATCGATTGAGAAACTCTCAGATAAAGTCTGATTAGGAATTGCAAACCCATTGAACTCACTGACCGTAACAACCTTATCTCCCTTAATTTTTAGCTCAATAATGAAATTGTCCTCGCAAACGACGCTCATATGTAAAGTTGAAGACAGGTTGCAGATGTCTCCGTTGTAACTTCCCCAAATATCCAATTGTGAAGGGTACTCCAAATGCTTCCTCAGCTGTAGTAGAAGTTGAGGCGGATGGGTTTGTAACTCCTGGGTGCTAGGGATACATAAAAACCATGAAAGATATAGTATGAGAAACCAGTTTGACCGCCACATTGAGGAATGAGGACTAATTCCAAGCACCAGAACGTAACTTTCACTGAGGTGAAGAAAACCCCAAGAAGACAAATGAATGCAAGAGACAAAGACGCAGAACCATTAGAAGAGAACTCTGCCACACCTAAAAAGTGAAGTTTTCCTTGAATCCAAACAAGCCCAAGAAGAGACTTCAGGAAAATTTAGGCTTCAAATATGCTATGGCCGTACCTAAACACCCATCAAACCGTTACTGACTTCTCTTTTAATAAACCAAATTTGAGGAAAGAATCTGAAATCTTAGCTAAATGACAAGGGAAACACAAGAAACAATAGTTCTATCGACATATATATATATATATATATATATATATAAAAGAGCACTTTTCCAGGAAAACCGCCAAACTGTTGAGCAAACTTGTCAAGAAACATGAGACAGAACAACAGAAAACGAACAAACAAGTGAAATTAATGAACCAAAGAATGTAGCTAAGATTCTGTTCAGAAAAGCAAAGAACAAACAAACCCAGAAAGCAAAAAACTTAAGAGTAGAGGAAGCAATTAAGAAAAGGAAGAGACAAGATAAAACCTTAAGAAGGGGGACCGAGAGATTTTAAGGCTAAGAATTTCTGCTATGAATGCCAACAATGAGTGTGCTTGATATTAGCAAATGGAAGTGGCGTACATAATGGAGGAGGTAGTTGAAGAAATGACAGTACAAACAGACACTGATCAGAGAAGCATTTGCTGCTACACCAAGTGAGGCGTTAATGGAGTCTGACTTTTAAGGAGAAAGAAGAAGAAAAGACGAGTGCGACTGAGGGCTTTTGTGCAGAGGCGCTAGAAGCAGAGAGAAAGTGGAGAACGGAGGATTTTGTCAAGTTTGTTTTGTCATTGTTCTGTCACTCTTTAACAAAAATGCAGGTTTTGTTTGGTTTTTTTGGGTTTTCATCGGGATTCTTGTGGCATTGGCTGCATTTGCCATCACATGGGACGGTTGGTTTCCCTCTTTATTTGAATTGATTGGGTTTGATTAATGTAACCCTGGATTTTTTCTTCTTCAATTCCTAAAATTCCCTTGGAACATTTTATTTTCACAGCCAATATTTTCTTAAAGGAGATTTTGTTAAAAATAATTTAATCCATTATATATTCAGTGTGCTCAAGTACTGATTGGAACTTGGCTTTAGGCTAAAAAAGCTCTTGAAAGCGGACCCATTACCCACAAGACAGCCTGTGTTTGAATGCAAAAGCACGTTCTTAAAGAGAAGGATTGCCTTAAAATTAGAATCCCATGAGAGTTCCAAGCTAAAAATACTAATAAATTGGATCCCCATGGCCATAAAGATTAAACCAAGAATTGCATGTTTCTTTTTGTCTTTGTCTAGACAAGTAAGCATGTTTGTTGGTTGTCCAATGCATCCTGGATATTGAAAATCTTCTTTTATATTTGGGATTTGGCATCTGACTCACTCAGTCACTCGATCCCTATTTGCATATGTTTCGTGTAAAGATGAACCAGCTTTGGATTCTGTATATGATTAGATATATTGGACCCACTAATTTTGATAAGGTTGTCACTAAATTTTGTAAAGGGTGAATGATGCCAAATCTGTATTTACTTTTGGGACTAGCAATTTTGATTTCTAGGAAAAATGTCAGTTTAAGATTGTCATGCTCATGCCTAAGATGGAATTTCTTATACAAAAGTTTAGAGCAAAATTACCAAATTTGGTTAAAATACCATATCTTTTGGACATTTCTTTTATATTGATTTAACTCTATTATAAATTTTATATATATGTTTATGGCTTTTGGTATAATGATGTTTGGAGTCTCTGATTATTATTCCAATATGTTAAATCAGCCTATCAAGTAAAAAAAATAAAGAGGTAGGTAACTTATTAACTAACCACTCCAATGCTCATGCTAGAAATGCTAATAGAGAATTTATAGAGTGAATAATAGATAGTTCTATAATCAATTTGAAAAAATAAATATACTTGATTAATAGTTGTTTTTTTATATTTATATACTAAAAGTTAAGTAGTCGTTATAGCTATCTGCAAAATCTTGAATATTTAGCTAATCTCCCGAGATTTTCTCTTAAAAATCCAACCTGATCATTGATTGGTATAGATGATATTCGGTATGGTTGATACTCAGTTTGTTCGAACAAGCGTTTCTACTTGTTTTATCATCGTTCATTCAGCCTCACTAGTTCAAGTATTTTTTTTACTTGGTCTGGGTTAATCAAACCTTCTTTTACTCATTTGGATAGTTCGAACCTTACTTGCTCGATGCAGTTAACCTGAGACATATGATGTTCAATCTGACAATGACTTCTTTTTTGCTCTGATTTTTTGACGTAGCGATGACACTTTAATTGCTATATTAAAATTTTCGACCAAATGCTAGACCATTTAACTTGATTTTGTGCAGGTAACATCATATAACTATTTTTTATGCATATGCTTTGAAATATTTTAACAGGAACAGGAGATATGCAGGTTATTAATTCATTGGTTTGGTAATACTCATGATGACAATGATAAGATAAATAACATTAGTTTTTTTGTTATTTAATTTCTTACCAGCCATTTAATTACTATAATTCTTTATATCAGAATAATCAATAGCAGATCTAAAAATTTTACATTATTAAATTAATTCAAATATAAATTGTGTATTTTTAACCTTAATATATATATTTAGAAAATCTCAAATGAAATAAGTGGAAACAATTTTTGTCCTTGTATGCTGTGTTCTGTTGTGCTTGTTTAGCAGGAATTAATTAATTAATTACCTGCATAATATTAGATTTTGATGCATAAAGTTTTTGGCTTGATTAGCATATTTATTAGCAAATCATAGGAACAGTTAATGGCAATTATAATAATTAGTTAATGAGCAGAGCAAAAAGCAACTTGGATTCGATTCCATGGAAGACAAGGACAATGATGAAAGAAGAATCTTACTTTCAGGTAAACTATTGATTACTTAGTTTCAGTGAAAATGCTGTTCATCTACTCTGCTTAAAGAGACAACATTTATAGGGAAAAATCAAATGAAAGAAGCACAAAGTGCAAAGGATGAGAACTAGAGACACAAAATCAAAGGACAATGATAGGAGAATGGGGACCATATTCAAAGAGAAAATAGTGCGAAACAAGTGGCCTGGGCCAAGACTTGTTGCCTTGTTCTATTCAGGCATCTTTTGCATACTCATCTCTACCCTGCCCAAATGACTTGTCAGGTTTATTATTTGTATTTCTGTCAACTGCAGGCCTAGCCATTTCAGAAGAGCATGTTAAAATTCAATTCAATTTCTTAAGATCAATCTGCGTTATATTGATATTTAAGGATTATTATAGGAAAAAATAATTAGTATATATGGACTCCTTAAACTTTTTTTCCCCTCTCTTCCCCTGACATCATTTAATTTTCATTTTATAGTGGTTTGATTTTCTAGCTCTTTCCCTAATTCAAGATATTAAGTAAATGGCCCAAAAGAACAAATGGAATTGTTATTTCTTTACCAGTAGCAGCTCCATCCCAGGAAGCAGCAAGGTATAGATACACGTGGCAATCATGCTTTACGAAGTTTATAACTTGGAAGCAGAATCATTATTCAAAAGGATGAACTACCTGAAGAAGCAAGCAAAGTTAACAACTCTAGAGAACATACCACCTTATTACTCTATTGAAATGTCTTAAAACCAACTCCGCTTAAGTAGTTTGCGCTTAGCCGGTCCCAAGCCCGGATAAAGGAGAAGGATTGCGGTAGGTGACAACCAGCGTAAAAATTTCGTCACACCTTATGATATGGATTCAAATGATATAAACGTTGGGGCATCCTCTACTAACTACGCGCTACATCGGAGCCCGAGTGTAGTGAGAACTATGCAAGGGTGTAGGGCGTTCACCGAAAGCGACGCGACATGCCAGCCCCGGGTGTGGTGTTAAGTGAGCAAGGGTTCCCACATCATGGACGGGTGTGGGTAAAGAAGTTAGTCCATAGGACAGATAGTAGAACAGACAGTGGAACATAATACAAGATAGACATAGAAAACAATAGAAGATATCATAGAAAGAGACCAATTAGGAAGGAGCAGGTTAGGAGGAGGATCAGGGTTGGTACTTGGAATGTTGGATCACTTACAGGAAAATTAATGGAGCTTGTGGATATCTTGGAAAGGAGAAGGGTGAATATTGCTTGCATTCAGGAGACTAAATGGGTAGGAGAGAAAAGTAAGGAAGTGGGTAATTCAGGGTACAAACTGTGGTTTACCGAAAAAGAGAGAAATAAGAACGGAATGGGCGTAATCATAGACAAGACATTAAAAGACGCAGTAATAGCTATGAAAAGAGTAGGAGATAGAATTATACTAGTAAAGCTAGTACTAGAAGGAGAAACAATAAATATAGTTAGTACTTATGCCCCACAAATAGGACTAGACAGTGAGAGTAAACAAATGTTTTGGGAAGATATGGATGATTTAATGCAAAGCATACCAAATGAAGAGAATGTTTTCATTGGTGGAGATTTGAATGGATATGTAAGAAAAGATAGACAAGATTATGAGAATGTTCATGGAGGTTTTGGTTTTGGAAGTCGAAATGAGGAGGGAAAAAGCATCCTGGATTTTGCTATGGCATACGACCTAATACTAGCAAATACCTACTTTATAAAAAGAGAGTCACATTTAGTGACTTTCAAAAGTGGGAACATAGAAGCCAAATCGACTTCCTCTTAACCAGAAAGACAAATAGAGCTCTATGCAAGGATTGCAAGGTCATTCCAGGAGAGGCTTTAATAAGTCAACATCGGTTGGTAGTCTTGGATGTCAAGTTTAGGAACAAGTCAAGTAAGGTCAGAAGAAATAGTGTAGCTCGAACAAAGTGGTGGGAGTTCAGAGGAGTAAAGCAAGTGAAGTTCAAAAATGAGCTTCTCGAGTCCGAAGTATGGAAGCTGGATATGGAGGCCAATGATATGTGGATACAGATGGCATCAAAGATTAGAGAAGTAGCTAGAAAAGTACTTGGAGAGTCTAAAGGACATGGACCACCCTCAAAAGAGAGATGGTGGTGGAATGAGGAAGTACAAAAGGCAGTGAAGAGAAAAAGAGAATGGTACAAGAAATTACCTAAATGTGATAATAATGAGGCATATGAACAGTACAAGATAGCAAAGAAAGAGGCAAAAAAGGCAGTTAGTCAAGCAAGAGCACAGGCCTTTGAAAAGTTATATGAGAAATTTGGAACTAAAGAAGGGAAGAAAGATATTTATAGATTAGCAAGGAGGAGAGAAAGGAAATGTCAAGATCTCAATCAAGTTAGGTGCATTAAGGATAAAGAAGGAAAAGTGTTGGTGAAAGATGAGGACATTAAAGAAAGATGGAGAAATTATTTTAATGATCTCTTTAATAATAGTCAAAATGGTAATAGCGTGAATATAGATTATAGAATAATAGAAAAGAATGTGAATTACACTAGAAGGATTAGATCTTTAGAAGTAAAGGAAGCACTTAAGAGAATGAAAGTGGGTAAAGCCTGTGGACCCGATGAAATACCAATTGAAGTGTGGAAGTGTTTGGGAGATATGGGAGTGGCATGGTTAACTAAATTATTTAATAAGATTCTAAACTCAAAGAAAATGCCTGATGAATGGAAGAGGAGTATCTTAGTACCCATTTTTAAAAATAAGGGAGACATACAGAGTTGCTCAAACTATAGGGAAATTAAACTCATGAGCCATACTATGAAGTTGTGGGAGAGAGTTGTGGAACATCGACTACGTCATGATACTTCTATCTCTCTCAATCAATTTGGTTTCATGCCCGGTCGTTCAACTATGGAAGCAATTTTTCTCATTAGAAGCTTTATGGAGAAATATAGAGATGTGAAGAAAGATCTACACATGGTTTTTATTGATTTGGAGAAGGCTTATGATAGTGTTCCAAGAAATGTCTTATGGAATGTGTTAGAACAAAAGAGGGTATCTATTAGGTACATACAAGTGTTGAAAGATATGTATGAAGGAGCAACTACTATTGTCCGTACGGTGGGAGGGGACACAAGAGATTTTCCGATTTCAATTGGATTACACCAAGGATCAGCCATAAGCCCTTACCTTTTTACATTAGTTTTAGATGAATTGACGAAACATATACAAGAGAGTATTCCTTGGTGCATGATGTTTGCGGATGATATTGTTCTAATAGATGAGACACGAGAAGGAGTCAATAGAAAGCTAGAGTTTTGGAGAAGTGCTCTAGAGTCAAAGAGTTTTAAGTTAAGTAGAACGAAGACAGAATACTTGCATTGCAAGTTCAGTGAAGGCCAAACTGGTGATAGGGAAGGAGTTAGTTTGAATGGAGTGGTACTATCCCAAAGTAATCACTTTAAATATCTAGGCTCAGTCCTTCAAGTAGATGGGGGATGTGAGGAGGATGTTAGTCATAGGATTAAAGCCGGATGGTTGAAATGGAGACATGCCACGGGAGTTTTATGTGATCGTAAAATTCCCAATAAGTTGAAAGGAAAATTTTACTGTACAGCCATACGACCAGCTATGTTATATGGTAGTGAGTATTGGGCACTGAAAGAGTCGTATATGTCTAAGATAAGAGTTGCAGAGATGAGAACGTTAAGGTGGATGAGTGGCCATACTAGACTAGATAAAGTCCGTAATGAGAGTATTAGAGAAAAGGTAGGAGTGGTGCCAATTGAATATAAGTTGAGAGAAGGGAGATTGAGGTGGTTTGGTCATGTGAAGCGTAGAAATACGGAGGCTCCAGTTAGACAAGTAGAGCACGTTAGGTTAGAGGATAGAAAGAAAAAAAGGGGTAGACCTAAATTGACTTGGAGGGGAATAGTACAACATGACGTATAAGCATTACACATTTCTGAGGATTTACTCAAAATCGTTTAGAGTGGAGAAAGCGAATCCATATAGCCGACCTCAAATTTTTGAAATAAAAGCTTAATTGAGTTGAGTTGAGTTGAAATGTCTTAATACCTCATTGGATTCTTCTCTCATAGCATGGATCTCTTGATCTTTGCTGGGGAGTCTTGGAACAACTTGAAGGTGTTATCTGCAGAGTACGAACTTTGAAATCTTTGAATTTGACTACTGAAGTTTTTTATGGAAATCCTGGCATTTCTGTGATGGAATTTCTCTACTGAAGTTTTGAGATGAAATGCTGTGTGGTTGTTCAATTTTCACTCCATAAATTCCAGGACTACTGGAAAGATCTTCCAGTAAATCATATATCCAACTGAACTTCTTGATATTTCAGGATGTCAACACATATATAGACTAGGCGAAACCCACTGTTCCGATTACCAGAAAATGGCTTCAGCTCTCAAAGAAGATAGAAACACAAGTGAGTTACTCTCTTTTCGTCCAAACATTTCAGATTAATTGACAGTCTTTGACGCAGAACGATAATGGTCTATTTTTTTTCTTTCCATCCCAGGTTCTGCTAAAAGAGTAGCCGTTGTAGGGGCGTTGATTGGTTTTCTGAAATTTTTTTCTCTTTCGATTTTGTAAATTTTTCTTTTACACATGACTCGAAGGTCACAGTATTTGAATCAGAAGGAAGAGCTGGAGGGAAGCTGTGAAGTACATCCAATGATGGTTTGTTTAATCATGGTTTGAAGTCCCTGGAATTGCAGGAGTATATTTTTGGGTCGGGCTTTAAACTGAGCTTTGACAATTGCCGCCCAAATTTCTTAGACAAACTAAATTTATGCTCCACCAGCTAAGGCCTAAGAGGAAAAGAAAACACAGTGCTACATCTTACTGTTCAATCCTCTTTTAGTACATGGTATAACCAGCTTCAAAGAACCGTGCGACGTCGCAAGTATAAATTTTTTTTATATCTATCATGCATCTTAATAAAATTAATAAATAATGAATATTTAATATATTTAATTCTATTTTATAATAATATAAAATACTATACTTATATCTTATAAATAAAAGTATGAAAAATTTATCTATGAATAATTATTAAAATTATTTAGTTAATACAAGCTTTAAAGCTCGTACTGTGCTGCGATATTTTTATTTATTATATTAATATGATTAATAAATAAAAAAATATTTATATTAAAATTATATTTAATTTTATTTTATAATAATTTACATATTATATTTATATTTTATATAATTATTAAAATCATTTAGTTTATTTAATTGAATTATAATAATTTTTGAAAACTTGTAATTTATCTTGTATTGTGAATTTTTTATCATGTAATTAGTTATATTTATTATAACATTAATAATATAGTTATTCACTTATGAGACTTGCTAGATTTAGAAGATAGACTTGCATTTATAATAAGAGCATAATGACACTTTCATTATTATTTAAAAAGAAATAAATAAAAAAAAAAGCAAAATAAAAGGCTAAAGAGTACGATAACATTTTTACTATTTAATTTATAATTTAATTAAATTTATTTAAATTACATGAAAATATTTAGATAATATTTATTTATGCAAATATTGAATAAATTTAATTATATGAAAAATTGAAAACGAGAAAAGAGTGAAATAAAATAAGCAAAAGAAAAAAAAAAAAGTCAAGGTACAATTGCACTTTTCATATACCTTCCCTTTTAATTTAATAATGGGCAGTGGTAGACACCCTAAATATTTAAAATATATATATTAATAATATAATATTTATTATTTACTTATTATAATATATTGAATAAATTAAAATCTTTATGCCAATTATCAATTAAATCAAAACTTTTAATTTTATTTTTAATTTTAGCAATAAATTCAATTAAAAAAATTGAACTCTTTAATTGATAAAAAATAATACAAAATTTCATTCATATCAATTTTAGTTATTCTATTAATTTTACTAATTTATTTAATAATTGTTCTATTTTTAATAATTTTAACAAATTTTATATTAATAAAAAATATAATAAATAAATAATATATCAAATAATTAACTTAATTTTGAATGTTTTCTCTCTCTTTTTGCTTATATTTTTAATCACATCATTCTCATCATTATTTTTTTTTAAATTTAAGCTAAAAAAAATAAATATTTAAACATAAAAAAATATATATAAATAATATAATCAAAATAAATGTGATTATAACTTTTAAAACGATAGAAAAATTAATTAAAATAATATTTTTATTAATTTAAGAATAATTATTTAAAATAATATGAAAATAAATAAATTAATTAATATTAATAATATATGTAAATATTTAAATTATTTTTATCAATTATATAATCCAGTTGAATTAATAGTTAAAATTAAAGCTAATATGAAAAAGTTTAAAATTAAATTAATAAAATTAAAAGATTTGTTTAAAATTTATATATATATATGAGTAAATATTTAAATTATTTTTATCAATTATATAATCCAGTTGAATTAATAGTTAAAATTAAAGCTAATATGAAAAGTTTATATATATATATATATATATATATATATATATATATAAATAATGGTTGACTGCTAAGTCAAGGGATTTAGTCTATCTTTACCCACTCGCTAAGCTAGTAGTCCACCTGTTTACCGTAGTTTAGTCGAAGGTATATAATTCAATGAAAATTCTTGCCTTAACGAGTTTAATATATTTAAACTTTTATGAAATTGATGTAAAAATAATAATAATAATAATAATAATAATAACGATACACATTTGTTGTAAAAGTAATTATTTAGAAAAAATATATCATATTAATAAAAAAAAAATACACTTTATAAAATTTAAAAAAGAAATAACACTTTACAAAAATATAAAGATATTAAAAACACATTTTTTTATAAGTAATAAAATATTATTTTTAATTGACATGTCCAAATTAGAGTACATGCCCTGCTAATTCTCTACATAAAGGGAATAAAAGAAAAGTCTGAGTCTTGGCAATAGGATGACTTTGACTTATATAGTTGATGATGATCCAAATGCATCACTATTCAATTGCTTGGAATCTAAATTTTCAAGAAAATTGAATATTCCCCTTCCACAATTTTAGACATATCGAGTCGGTCTCAATTAACGGGCTGGGATGAAGTAAAGTAACACTAAATAGATTTTAATATAAAACTATAACCATGTTATTTTCATATCCTTAACCAGCTCTAATGCTAAATTAAACTTTTGGAACACTAATATATAGAATTTAATCTATTGTAATCTTTGAACAAATTATATTAATTATCGCTCAATTTATATGATTATTTTAATTTAATTATTTAATTTATTAAAATATTTTTTTTCTAAATTTTAATTTAATTATAAACAAAATTCATTATACGTAATAATAAGTTCGCATATATTAAAAAGAATAAAATTACTTTTTTGCTTTCTTTTACTTAGAAACACAAATATATATAATTTAATCCATTATAATATCCGTACACAACACATATGCTTTGTTAAATAGACCAGGAAGAAAATATTTTTGAAATTCTTTTTAACTCATATGTGATTATTTAATACTACTATTATTATTCTTGGATTCATTGATTTTGCTTATGTCATACAAATACACCCATTTTCCACCATTACAAATGAAAGACTAGAATTCTAGGAATTGATTTTCATTTTGGTGCACTCATTTTCACAATTTCGACGACTGTGGAATACTAGAATTCCAAGAGTTGATTTTATATTTATAAGTCTTTCCACATTGTAATTCTTAAATTTTTATTTTTTAAATTTAATTTATTATAAATTCAAAATATATGATATATGATAAAATTTATTAATTAAATACGTTGATTTCATGTGTTGCGCCTTAAATTTATTGCAAACTAAATTTAGATAAAATTTTTTTATAATTTTTTCTATAATTTATTGATATTATTTTGAAAATTATAAAGTTTTATATTTTAATTTTAATTAAAATCTAATAAATGAAAAAAAAAATTTATGCTATTTATTTAGTTATATTATTTTTGAAAATTTGACATGTCATATAATTAATAACATTACAGTTTATTTATATTCTCGGCAAGTTGTGAATAACTTTTATTAGTTTATATAACTATAATTATTTATTTCAATTATAATCAAACATTTAATTATAATTTAATTAAATCAATTGTTAAAATTAAAACTAATATGAAAGTTTAAGATTAAATTGATAAAATTTAAAAATTTAACTAAGATTAAAAAAGTTTATAAAGATTTTGTTTTTTTTATCATTTAGCCATGATTTTTTTATTTTTCTATTTTTATCAATTTCTTTGTCGCAAGAGTGTAAATCCTCTCATTCTCGATTAAACATGCACCCTATCTCTCCCAACCTTCTATTTCTTTTAGGGTTTTTTTTTTAATTATTTTTAATTTAATTAAACAATAAATACGGCACTGTTTCAAAGTTAATTTATCAAATTTAATTTTAAATTATTTTTTAACATTTTCTAACTCATATATTTAAAAAATAATTTTCTCAACTGTAATTTTAATAGTCCTGATCTATACTATTCAGCTCATTATTAAATTAAAAAAATGTCAGTTATATATATATATATATATATATATATATATATATATATATATATATATATATATATATATATATATATATATTTATATATATAATGGTTGACTTCAAAGTCAAGTGATTTTGTCTATCTTTACCTGCTTGTTAAGTTGGTAATCTACTTGTTTGCTGTAGTTTAGTTAAAGGTATATAATTCAATGAAAATTCTTGCCTTTGACATATTTAAACTTTATGAAATTGATGTATTTTATCTCATAATTTAGCGATACACATTTTTTGTAAATTAGTTATTTTAAAAAAAAATATCATATTAATAAAAAAAACAATTACACTTTATAAAATTTAAAAAGGAAATAACACTTTAAAAAAATATAAAGATATTAAAAATATATTTTTTATAAGTAATAAAATATCATTTTTAATTAATATTTAAATATTTTTAATATCACAAGTCCAAATTCGATTCCATACACTTCTAATTCCCTAAAACTTAACTCAACTCAACTAAACCTTTGTCCCAAAGATTTGGATTCGCTTTCTTCACTCTAAAGATTTTGGGTTAAATCCTTAGAAATGTGTAATGCTTCTAGGTTATGTTGTACTACTTTCCTCAAAGTCAATTTAAGTCTACCCCTTTTTTTCTTTCTATCCTCTAACCTAATGTGCTCTACTTGTTTAACTGGAGCCTCCGTATGTCTACGCTTCACATGACCAAACCTTCTCAATCTCCCTTCTCTCAACTTATCTTCAATTACACCACTCCTAACTTTTCTCTAATACTCTCAATACGAATTTTATCTAGAATGACTAAGACTTGTACCTTAATGATGATATTAAAGCATTACTCTGCAATTGTCTGGAATCTAAATTGCCAAGATTCTACCACAAGTCATGTTTAGACATATCGAGCCAATCCCAATTGACGGGCTAGGATGAAGTAACATTAAGTAGACTTTGACTTAAAACTATGACCTTGTTATTTTTAGATTCTTAATCAACTCTAATGCTAAATTAAACTTATGAAACACTGATATATATAATTTAATCTACCGTAATTTTTGAGTAATGACACTCGATTTATATGATTATTTTAATTAAATTATTTAATTTTAGTTTTATTATAGAAAAAAAAAATTTACACGACACATATGCTTCGTTAAATGTCTTAAAAAGAAAACATTTTTAGAATTCTTTTTAACTCACGTGGACAAATTGATTCCATATGTTATGCCTTTAATTCATTGTAAACCTATAATTCTTGCTTTTTGAACGTCAAAATTCCAAATTATCTTTTAACAATACTTTCTAAAGGATGGCTAGGGATGAGTAGTCTAAAATATTGAACAACAAAGTCTGGCTTTGAAAAAACATTGTCAATATTAGAAATTTACACGATAGTTTTGAAAACAGCTCTATTGATATTAATTTTTTTTTTTTTAATTCATTATGTTGATGGATTAGTTTTTTTATTCAATGAAAATTTAATAGTTTAATAATAATTAGCATGACATAAAATAAAAAAAAATATTTTTTTATTATAAAAATGATAAATTGCACAATAAATAGACCTCTATCTCTTTTATATCATAAAACTAATAAATTGCATTACTATAGGTGGCGACAAACAAACCCAAGTTGCCCTCATAAGAATTTTCTTATGCCTGCAAGGCCGGATTTTTACCAAAAGGTGTAAAAAAAAAAATTATATAAAAAAAGGATGGATTTAAGTTTAATTATCAAAAATGGGTGAATCATGCCGAGGTGGATGGGCTGAGGGCGGGACGCTAATTATAATAGCGTTTTAAATGTCCGAATGCTATTTATCCGAACGCTATTTATAATAGCGTTTTAAATGTCCGAACGCTATTTATAATAGCATGTACCATTTAAACAAAATAAAATAATTAAAAAATTTAAAAAGAAAGCTAGAAGTTTCTATAGTAGCGTCCAGCTTTCCTTTTAAAATTTTTAATATTTTATTTTATATTTTAAATAAAATATAAATACTATTTTAATAAATAAAATTATAATAATTAATATTAAATATTATAATATTTTTATTATAAAAAATTATTTTTTATTTAAAATTAAATTAAAATTAAAAAATAAAATAATAAAAAATTTAAAAAAAATTGAACATTACTATAAGCAGCATCTAACTTTTCTTTAAAATTTTTAATTATTTTATTTTATATTTTAAATAAAATATAAATATTATTTTAATAAATAAAGTTATAATAATTAATATTATTTATTATATTATTTTATTAAAGTTGGACGCTAATTTATTATAATATTATTTATTAAAATGATATTTTTATTATAAAACTTAAAATAATTAAAATTTAAAATTTAATTAAACAATAAATTAAAATTATATTAAATAAAAATTTAAAATTTAATTTTTATTTAATTAATTTTTAATAAAAAATATTTTTTATAATAAAATAATTAAAATATTATGATATATAATATTAATTATTATAATTTTATTTATTAAAATAATATTTATATTTTATTTAAAATATAAAATAAAATAATTACAAAATTTAAAAAAAAGTTGAACCCTGCTTAGTAGTGTATAGTTAGTGTCCAATTTTTATTAAAATTTTTTAATTATTTTAATTTTTTATTTTATCAAATTTTAATTTAATTTTAAATAAAAATAATAATTTTTTATAATAAAAATATTATAATATATAATATTAATTATTAGAACTTTATTTATTAAAATAATATTTATATTTTATTTAAAATATAAAATAAAATAATTAAAAAGTTTAGAGAAAAGTTGGATACTGTTATAAATAACGTTCAACTTTTATTTAAAATTTTTAATTATCTTATTTTGTTTAAACGGTGTATACTATCATAAATAGCGTTCGAACCCTCAAAACGCTTTTATAATATAATTCACCCATTTTTTATAATTAAACTCAAATTCACCATTTTTTAATATATTTTTTTTATTACACCCTCTTGGTAAAAATCCCTGCAAGGCTTACCTTCTTCTATAGATGTAGGATGATTCTAGTCCCCTTCCCCTCACAGCTCCATAAGCATAAAACAGAGAAACATATTAGTCGCTTGAGTGCTCACCATACTAGCTTCCTTCCTCCATTCCCTTTCATGCATCCTTTATTTCCTCTTCCCAAATGGATCTTGTTTATGAAAAAATTGTGACATCCCTTATCCATCTACAGTGTAACCGAGCAAGATATGCCACTTAGTGTGTCGAAGTACCAATTCATATTTCCATTATAATTTATCAATTTTAATTCATTTATTTATAATTTTTGATAAATCTAAAAATTTTCACAATTTTTATAGAAAATCCGGCCTGAACCTGTTTAAAAGACACTTCCAATATAATTTTCAAATCCAGAACTCTATTATAACTCAATCTCAAAATCTCAATACTATTTTCAGAATTTTTCTGTTCACACCGTCACTTGAAGTACATTCATGAATATTTCTCAACATTTCATAGTTTTTCACCCACTAAACCCTAATTTTTTCTAAAATTTATAGATATTATTTTTAAAATTATAAAGTTTTATATTTTAATTTTAATTAAAATATAATAAATAAAAAAAAATATTTTATGGTTATATTATTTTTGAGACTTTGACATGTTATATAATTAATAACATTATAGTTTATTTATATTCTTTGCAAGGTGTGAATAACTTTTATTAGTTTATATAACTATAATTATTTATTTCAATTATAATCAAATATTTAATTTAATTCTTAAAAGCACAAATTGACCCTTTCTCATTCTGTCGTGGCATTAGAGGACAAGAGCTTATCTTTTGTTTACTATTCTTTTAATCAATTAAGTTCAGGTCTAAGGCAGGCGGAAGTTTCTTGCTTTTTGAACGTCAAAATATCTTTTAACGATACTTTCTAAGGGATGGCTAATCTAAATAAATAATTATCTATTTATTTATAATATTTTTTATTTATAAAATTAAACTTATAAATTAAAAAAAAATTAAATTAGGAGGGATTATTTTAAAATTAATAATTTTTGTTTTGAAAAAATATATATCAATGTAAATTGTATCAGCATTTACATTTATTTTGAATATGTTATTTAAATAAATTAAACATTATATATTTAATGAAAATTATAAATAATTAGTCTAATATAATATGCTTTTTATTATTTTAAACATACTCAATATAATACTTTTTTTTATATATAATTCTTGCAAAAATAAATAATTTATTTTATATCAATTCTTATTTTACTATTGGTGACAAATCTCGAGTAAAATATTCATTTTATTTCCGAGCAATTAACTCTTAATTAACTCAATTTATTGACAAATGTTATATAAAAGACTTAAAAGATGTAAAATTTGACCCAACCTGACAAATTATTGAGCAATGCTCATTACAAAGTATAATTTTATTACAGAATTTATAAAATATTTTTTATTAAATAAAAAAAGTTAAAATCTTTATATAAATTAGTAATTTTAATAAAAAATTTTAATTTATTAATTTAATCATAAACATTTTCATTGTTTTCAATTTGAACAATAAATTTAATTAAAAACAACTGAACTCACAATTGATAAAAGTTAATTCAATTTTTGTATCCCTTGTCAACTTTAGCTGCTCTTTTTAATTTTATTAATTTATTTGATAATTTTTTAATAAATTTCATATTAATAAAAAAATATAATAAATGAATAATATATCTTTAATTTAATTTTTAATTTTTTCTCTATCCTTTTACTTATATTTTTAATCCAACTGTTTTCATTATTTTTTTTCCAAATTTAAGGAAAAAAATATAAATATACAAATAATAAAATCAAAATAAATATAATTATAATTTTTAAAATGATAGAAAAATTAATTAAAAATAATATATTTATCATTTTAAGAATAATTTTTAAAATTGATATAAAAAATAAAAGGATTGGTTAATATTAATAACGTAAATAAATATTTAAATTACTTTTATTAATTAAATAATCTGGTGAAATTAATAACTGAAATTAAAATTAATATAAAAGTTTGAGATTAAATTGATAAAATTAAAAAATTTGGTTAAAATTAAAAAGTTTATAAAAGTTTTAATTTTTTTTTTATCATTTAGCCAAGATTTTTTTTTTATTTTTCTATTTTTATAAATTTCTTAAAATTTATTAACTCTTTTAATCCTTTTGGCTTTTTAATTTTTTTTATAATATTTTTTAAAATTATTTACTCTTTATCACAAGAGTATAAATCCTCTCATTCACGATTAACCATGCACCCTATCTCTCCCAACCTTCTATTTTTTTAGGGTTTTTTTTTATTATTTTTAATTTAATTGAACAATAAATACGGCACTGTTTCAAAGCTAATTATAAAATTGTAAATTAAAATTTTAATAATTTTATAATTTACAAAAACGTTTTGCTTTCCTCTCTATCAATAGGTCTATTTTTTAAACTTTTCAAGTTAAATGTTTGCAGTAATTTTTTTTTTTATAATGTATTTTTCTTATATATTATGTATTTTATATTTAATTAAAAATACCTTTGTGAGAACATATAGTGCCTATTTGATATTATATTTAAATGGTCAAAATTATTTTTTTAATAAAAGTATTATTTTAATATTATTAAAAAATAATTTGAAAAAAATTATTTTATTATTTTAATATTCTTATCATTAAAATTTATTAAATTTAATTTTAAATTATATTTTAATATTATCTAACTAGTATAGTTTAAAAAATAATTTTTTTAATAATATTTTTAACAGCAATACCAAACAAGTTTACGGTATTCAGTCCATTATTAAATTAAAAAAATGTCAGTTGTTTATATATATATATATATATATATATATATATATAATGGTGACCTTAAAGGCAAGTGATTTCGTCTATCTTTACCCACTTGTTAAGTTAGTAGTCCACTTGTTTGCTGTAGTTTAGTTGAAGGTATATAATTCAATGAAAATGCTTGCCTTTGACATATTTAAACTTTATGAAATTGATGTATTTTATCTCATAATTTAGGAATACACATTTTTTGTAAATTAGTTATTTTAAAAAAAATATATCATATTAATAAAAAAAACAATTACACTTTATAAAATTTAAAAAGGAAATAACACTTTAAAAAAAATATAAAGATATTAAAAAAATATTTTTTTATAAGTAATAAAATATTATTTTCAATTAATATTTAAATATTTTTAATATCACTCATATAATAAATCTAAATTCGAGTTGATGCTTTTTTTAATTCTCTACACAATGGAATAAAAAAAAAAAAAAATCTCAAGTCTTCGCAAAAGGATGACTTGGACTTCTACCATTCAATTGCCTGGAATCTAAATTTTCAAGAAAATTGAATGTTCCTCTACCACAAATTTCGACATATCGAGTCAGTATGAAACCAAAAAACACAAAGTAGACTTTGACCTAAAAACTATAACCTTGTTATTTTTAGATCCTTAACTAACTCTAATTAATGCTAAATTAAATTTATGGAACATTAATATATATATATATATACATAGAGAGAAAATTTAATCTATTGTAATCTTTGAGTAAATTACACCAATCGTTGTTCAATTTATATAATTATTTCAATTTAGTTATTTAATTTTAATTTATTAAAATAAAATTCTTTAATTTTAGTTTTATTATAGAAAAAATTTCTCACTTGCAATAGGTTTACATATTAAAAAGAATAAAATTACCTTTTTACTTTCTTTTACTCATGGGACACAAATATATATAATTTCCTACATAACACATATATTTTATTAAATGGTTTAAGAAGAAAACATTTTTTAAATTCTTTTTAACTTACATATATAATTGGATCCATTAATTAAATACGTTGATCCTGTATATTGTGTCTTAAATTCATTATAGATTAGGTTTAAAAAAGAATTTTCCATATTTTTTTTATGGTACATTGATATCATTTTTAAAATTGTAAAATTTTAAATTTTAATTTTAATTAAAATATAATAAATAAAAAAAACATTTTATGCTATTTATTTGGTTATATTATTTTTTAGACTTTGACATGTTATATAATTAATAACATTATAGTTTATATATATTCTTGGCAAGGTGTGAATAACTTTTATAAGTTTATATAACTATAATTATTTATTTCAATTATAAACAAATATTTAATTTAATTATTTAATTTAATTAATTGAGAGGATTTCAATATTATCTCACAAGCACATATAGAACCTTTCTCATTCTGTCTTGGCATTGGAGGACAAGAGCTTATTTTTTGTTTACTATTCTTTTCATTAATTAAGTCCCAATCAAGGCGGGCGGAAGTTTCTTGCTTTTTGAACATCAAAAATTCCTAATGATCTTTTAAAGATGCTTTCTAAGAATTTTCCTATGCATTATTATAGGTGGCAACAAACAAACCCAAGTTGCCCTCGTAAGAATTTTCTTATGCCTACAAGGCTTGCCTTCTACTATAAATATAGGATGATTCGGGTTCTCTTCCTCCCACAGCTCCATAAGCACAAAATAGAGAAGCATATTACTCCTCAAGTGCTCACCATACTAGCTTCCTTCCTACATTCCCTTTCGTGCATCCTTTCTTTCCTCTTCCCAAATGGATCTTGTTTATGGAAAAATGCTAAATGCAGCTCCCACGTCTGTCGAGACTCCACAATTTTCAAAGAATACTAAAGTGATGAGTCCTATGTTGATCTCCCGATGGAGTCCAACTCCACGGGTTTCTAAGATTTTGCCGTTGCGACAAGCACGAGGCTATAATGCACTTCCCCTTGTCCATGAAGCTAGGGAAGAAGGAGAAAAAGATGCTCCACTTACCCAACAGGACAGGTACAAAGAGATCATGTCAAGCTTTCCCCGAAGGGATGATTGGGTTGTCCAGCCTCTTTACCAATACCAAGGCTTTTGGTACTTCCAAGTCTGCCTAATCGGCTTGTTGGCTGCTCAAGAAAACTTTAGGCCTCAACCTTATGATATTATTCTTTGTACTTGTCCCAAATCTGGCACGACTTGGCTTAAGGCTCTTGCTTATGCCATTGTTACCCGCTCTAGATTTAGCGATTTCGAAAACCCATTGCTCACAAAAGCACCACATGATTGTGTTCCCTTTTTAGAGATTGATGCTGCGAGAAACATATGCAATCGTGACCAAGAAATCCCACTAGTAGCTACGCACATTCCTTATAATTCTTTGCCAACTTCCATATCAGAATCAGGTTGTAAACTTGTTTATTTGTGCAGAGACCCAAAGGACATGCTAATATCTATGTGTAACTTTCCTCTCAAAAAGTGCCACCAATAGTAAAATAAGAATTGATATAAAATAAATTATTTATTTTTGCAAGAATTATATATATAAAAAAAGTATTATATTGAGTATGTTTAAAATAATAAAAAGCATATTATATTAGACTAATTATTTATAATTTTCATTAAATATATAATGTTTAATTTATTTAAATAACATATTCAAAATAAATGTAAATGCTGATACAATTTACATTGATATATATTTTTTCAAAACAAAAATTATTAATTTTAAAATAATCCCTCCTAATTTAATTTTTTTTAATTTGTAAACTTAATTTATAAATAAAAAATATTATAAATAAATAGATAATTATTTATTTAGATTAGTCGTTCAAAAAGTAAGAAACTTCCGCCTGTCTTAGACCTGGACTTAATTGATTAAAAGAATAGTAAACAAAAGATAAGCTCTTGTCCTCTAATGCCACGACAGAATGAGAAAGGATCAATTTGTTCTTTTAAGAATTAAATTAAATATTTGATTATAATTGAAATAAATAATTATAGTTATATAAACTAATAAAAGTTATTCACACCTTGCCAAGAATATAAATAAACTATAATGTTATTAATTATATAACATGTCAAAGTCTCAAAAATAATATAACCAAATAAATAGCGTATAATTTTTTTTTATTTGTTAGATTTTAATTAATATTAAAATTTAAAACTTTATAATTTTAAAAATGAACCAAATAATATATTACTATTCTTAAGAATAGTATAGGTACCACCTTGTCCACTTTTATATTTCTTCAATTTCCTGTTTGAGGCTGTGTGTGTAGGAATGTTGACAGTGATGGGCCATGTGTTGCTCAATGTAACGATTTTGTATTGCTTTAGCGTGCGACCATCCATGTTAATTAATATTCCTATTGCTTAGTTTTCTTTTTTCTTTTTTACAAAAATAAATTATATATATATATATATATGAGAATAAATATAGCAGCGAATTAAAAAAAATTAAGTTAATATATTAAAAAAATTATGCATATTAAAAATAAAATTTTAAAATTAATTTTAAGTATTAAAGTTTAATATTTAAAAATTTAATTAGATAGAATATAATCTAACTCATATTTTAATAATAAAAAAAAAAGAATATTCAAGCAAATCGTATTAATAAGCTATTTATTTTAATGTTTATCAAAAAAAGAGTTCAATAATTATATTTATGTGGGATTAATTTAAAACACATATATTTATATGAAGCATTTTAATAAAAAAAGTCAATTATTCTATTTAATAAATGGATCCACCACTTACCTGGCCTAACATATCCAATCCTCCTGGATGCTCACCAAACCAACCCATCACAAAAATGGCTAAGTTCGCAAGGGGTCATCTGTTTCACTACCTGAGTGCAAGAAACACCCTAAGGGGATTACTCCCCTCCTCGACTGTCTTTATCCCTGACAACCCTTTCCTCACCTGTTTCAGTATCCAACCTGGCAGAGAACTCATCCTAGAAGAACAAATACTCGTCGTCCTTTCGACGAGTCAGCCGATGTAGTTTGGCGAATACCTTAGCCGTAGGTCTAATCCCTTTGGCTCGGCAAAGGCCTCTGAAGGCTACCAGGATCCGCCAGGAGTTCGGGTGAACCTGGGCTATGCACACTTGGTGATATTTTAGGACTTCTTTGAAGAAGTCATCGAGAGGGAACCGCAGCTCGGCTTTTAATTGTTCCTCGTATACCATGATCATATCGTTCTCCTCAAAGAAGTGATCGGCTCGAAGATCGCCGTGACACTTAATGAGTTCGAACGAATCAGGATGAATGTTGTATTCTTGGCTGAACGACTGTAGGTCGGTTTCTTGAAGAATGGACGGAAGCTCATCTATGGGAAGGCTTTCTCTCCCCGAAGAACGGGGTTGCCTCGAGGATGCAGCTTGACCACGGACTGAAACGGAGATCCTAGGAGGTTCAGGTCGCTCGCTTGGCCCGACCACCTCTACCTCGTCGGATGACCATGAGACCTGAACGGAAGGGGGGCTTGCCGCTCTCTGACCCTCGGCACCGCTCATTTCCAAAGGAAATAGAGAATTTAAACTAAAAGAAGGATCAAAACCCTTACCGGAGCTTGATCGGTGTCGGAAGAACTTGAGAAAACGAGAGAATTTTGAAGTTGTTCGCGAGAGGCTGAAAATGACATAAGGGAGCAACTGGCTAACCCTTCCCCTATTTATACCCGTCCGAGCATTTAATGCTCACGGAGCCCTGCGCAAGACGGTTAGCGGGACTCGCCAGCTTTTCTGACACGTTTCACGAATATTCCAGAAATCCCATAGTAAAAGAGATCGGCTAGTTACAGATCGGTGAATTAAGGCAGATCGATTAAGGGTTGTTCAGTTAAGAATCGGATCGGGTAAATGCTTCAGAGATCGAAAAATAACCAATGCATCAATAATGAGATAATAATTGACAGAATAAAATTTTATTTCCAAAAGATTGGATTACATCATTTGGGCGATCTCTAGGGATCGGATTACATTAAAGGTCGAATTACATCATTTGGGTGATCTCTAGAGACCGGTGGAACATCCTATCTAAAAGGCCTATGTCAAAGCCTAGTCTCGTGGCTGAGTCAAAAGATGTGTTCGATCAGAGGCCGTTGACATCAGATAGATGTACGGCTCAGATGGGGGGATTATGACTCTCATGAGAATGAGAGAGGTCGTCATCAGGGTTATCGCTCAGAACCGAGGCGCTGTCGGGACACCCAATGTGGTGGGAAGCCGAATGAACTTCGAAGGGCAGCCACCAAAGATCGGGGGAATATTAGCAGTCTTCTCGCCCGAAATCGGTTCGCCGATTATATCGGTCGAACGACTCGAGATCGATACGATCGAGATCCTCGATCCAGATCGGTAAATTAGTCTGGTCCTCTCACTGTCGTCAAACGGGGTTATCGTCATCCTCCGATCACCGGGATCGAGAATTTTCAGCCAGGGAATAAAGAGGTCCATCGGAAAGGATCAAAAGCCACAATCATGGCGGAACTATTGCGAAGGCTAGAACAGGAAAGTAAGGAGGAAAAAGGAGAAAATCGAATGAGGAAGGTTTTTCCTGTTAGGGGTATATATAGAGGAGGATCAAGCATTTATTGCTAAGCAGAAAACGAAGCGGACATCTCGTAAATCGAAGGGAATAAATGCTTTGACTAAGCAGGACCAGATACAAAGGAAAACTGGAGTGATAGAGGTCGGAACAAGGGAAGCCAGCACGAGATCGGAAAAGGGATCGTGTTGAAAAGATCGAAAAAGGAGAGATTGGAAAGCAAGGAGAATAAGACAACTTCCCATAACTGTCGTCAGAATCAGAGCCGAGGTAGTTAAAGCGTTGCAGACGAGATCTCCACCGCACGCCTGAGAATCGCCCACAATGCTGACAGGCGCCAGAGTATGTCATAACAGTCCTGTACATCCCAATCTCCACCGTTGATCTCACTTGTAAGGACGAACCAGGAGCCCTTGGATCAAAGAAGAAGACGACAGGGCCGGCGCCTTTTATTCCCAGCCCTTGGATCGCCCCAGGTCAACAAAGTTTGGGACCGTCAGATTAAAAGAGGAAAAGGACAAGTATCCTGAGAATGATCTTAGCCGTTCGTTTTAATTCTCTTTAATTCTCAAGCATCCGATCATGTCCTTCGAAATCCAGACCCTCCATCTCCCTCAAGGAAAATCCTGACCCTTCATGGGAAGCTCCCAGTTCCTATAAATACCTGCATGAAAACTGTTCAAGGGGACGGACAAAAAAAAGGGTGGTGACTATAACGGAAGAACTCTGAAATTTAATTCAGTTCGTTACTCTGCTATTTTTAAGCTAGAAAAACTTCAGAAACCAGTTTTCTAAAGTGTTTTCTTTGGAAGAGTACTGGACACTGGAACTCTTGATTTTCAGTTTGTTCATTGCTCTGTGTTTCAGTTCCGTTTTCATCACTTTTATATCCACTTCCACTTTCCAAGCTCTGTCTCACTTCACCCGATTACGTTCTAACTTGGTGTACCTCGTTTCAAGGGAAACATTGATTCCTGGTCTATTAGCACGCAACTCTGCAACATTCGTGGCTCCATAGTTAGTTCAATAGGTCCAACTTCCTACAGGTGAGTGTCTGAACCGCTGTCCTATCCAGTGCTTGCCTTTATTTTCTTTTTATTTACGCTTGTAATTTTCGTTCGTCCTATGTCTGAAAATCCCACGTAGATGGTTACTCTCGTAAGTTTATCTTTTGATACAACAATTCATGTTACCCATTTATTCTTAATTTTTATTTATTTATTTCCTACTATGGGTGTTCCGGTTACGGGTAACGTATGGGCAATTAGATAAAATGTTGGTAGCTGCATCTTGACACTAGCTTTTTATAAAAGTTCGGATAATAAATCCGAGAAAGTTATGGAGACGAGCTACTAGACTAGCTCAAGAAGACGATTGGGTAAGGAAGGGGATCGGAATAAAATTAAATTCCCGATTAGCAAATGGAATAGAGCAAATGTCACCAGCCGAAAGGTACTGGTAAGGTGATCACGTAGGAAGTCGGTAAAATTCAGTTCGGCTTCCCCTATGTAGTCACGATGTACTAATAAGTTCAAAGAAATCTTATTCGGGCCCCCAGCATCTTTGAGTGTCGGAACCCTTGGTCTTAGGTCCTTATGAGGTGTAGCTGTAACCAAATTTTAAGAGGTCGGAAAAGTTCTTATCCGGTTCTCACCCAAAATTTTAACAAATATTAAAAAGAGATAGGAGGAGAGTTCTTATCCGGTTCTCACCCAAAATTTTAACAAATATTTAAAAGAGATCGGAGGAGGGTTCTTATCCGATTCTCAATTCAAGTTTTAATAAATATTTAAAAGAGATCGGAGGAGAGTTCTTATCCGATTCTCAACATAAAATTTTAATAAATATTTAAAAGAGATCGGAGGAGAGCTCTTATCCGGTTCTCATCCAAAATTTTAACAAATATTTAAAAGAGATCGGAGGAGGGTTTTTATCCGATTCTCAATTCAAATTTTAATAAATATTTAAAAGAGATCGGAGGAGAGTTCTTATCCGATTCTCAACTTAAAATTTTAATAAATATTTAAAAGAGATCGGAGGAGAGTTCTTATCCGATCCTCAATCCAAAATTTTAATAAATATTTAAAAGAGATCAGAGGAGAGTTCTTATCCGATCTCCAATCAGAATTTTAATAATTACTTAATAGAGATCGGAGGAGAGTTCTTATCCGATTCTCAAACCAAACTTTAACACATACGCAAAATAATCCCAAAAAAAAAAAAAATAAAACGCTACACAATACCAATTCACTAAGGCTGTCTCATTTACTTGTGTATCTGGGTAATCCGTACTAGTGAAAAATCGAATATTCCTTTTTATCAAAAGGATTAACATCCCCATTCGAACCCCCCTAACTATCGATTTTAAAAGAGTGTATGGTTAAATCTGCTTACCCACATTGAGGGACGAGGTGGGGTGCCTAACACCTTCCCCACCCGTTTACGGACCCCGAACTTAGAATCTCTGTTTTTGAAGTGGTTTCATCTTAATTCATTTTCACAAATGGTTTTCTTTAATTTCCTTCAAAATTAAAGTGGCGTGATGCATGCATTTTAGATCATCATTTAGGAGTAATTTTTGCACATAATTTACCCTTATTCATAGCTATTATTTTAGATATTAGTATATATTTAGTCAATTTTACAATTTTCACATTTCTTAGTTTAATTTTTGGAATTTATTTGTTTTGTTGGTTAAATCTGGATAAATTTTATTTATTTTTATATTCGTAGCCATTTGGAGTATATTAAAATCGATTTGCAAAAATTTTTAAGTTTATAAAAAAAAAAAAAAAAAAAAAAGGCCGAGAGCGACACAACCTGCAGCACAACCGAATTAGCTCATGTCGCAGGTTGTGTCGATCGTCAGATATTCACGCCGAGAGCGACACAACCCGCGACACAACTGACTCGGCTTATGTCGTTTTTACTGGAAAATTTTTGACGTGGCATTTCCGTTACTCCTGCCTTTTTACCTCACTTTCTTCGATCCTTCCCCTTTTACCCATTCTAGAAGTCCCCTTGCCTATATAAAGTGCCCTTTATCACTTTCTTTCCATAGAGAGCAAGGGAGGCATTTTTAGAAAGATAGAAAGAGGGAAAGGGAGGAGCATCTTCGCATCTTTTCCAAAGAATTGCAGATCACGTTTTAAGCACTTTTGTGCGGCAGAATCACTGCAAATTTGTTGGGTTTTTCTACCCCTTTTAGTTTACATTTCCATTATTTCTTCATTTCTTCATTTGGGTTTGTCTTTAAACAATGATTTGTGAGTAGTTTATTGAGATTCTAGAGATGGGTTTGTAAATATTGATTTGTTTTGTGGTTTTGAACTGATTTAGCCATTTAAATGAAGATTGTTATATTTTGATTTATTGCTTGTGTGCTTATTTCCTTGCTTGATGAATGGGCCCTCATTAAGTTAAGTTTTAATCCTTAATAGATGGACTGAAAAGTGAATATTGGGGATAGATAATCTTGCAATAAACTTTATTTTCTTGGTGTTAGAAATAAGCTAAGAAGATTAAGGGGAACTTTCCAAAAATCAATTAGAGCATTAATTGGGTTTTTGTTAGATTTGAAATACCGTGAAAACAGGGTTTGATTTAATGAAAACCAATTTTGAGATGCTTGAAAAAGGTTTCAAAAATTTAAGAATTGATTTCCCTCAAAATTGCAATTCTCATGTGTTTGGCTAAATTAGGGAAAAATCACATGCAAACAATATTGAAAATCCAATCTCTAGAATCAATTTATTTTTCATTGAAATTAGATATAAATCCTCCAAACCTCATAAATAGCAATTTAAATTTAAATCCAATTTAAATCCAATTTCTATAATCACTTTATTTTTATTTTTTTTAGATTTAATTCCTCTCAATTTCATAAATAGATATTTCAAATTAATTTTTGGGTAATCTAGTTTAATTAATTTTAGTTAATTGATTGATCTAGTTTTAATTCCTCAAATACCAATTTTAATTCCAAATTTCATTTTACATCTTTAATTTTTGTCTTAATTTTTATTTTTAGATTTTATTTTTAATATCTTTTAATTCTAATTTGCTTATACTTTTATTTCCAATTTAAGCACAATTCCCTGTGGGATCGATATCATTTTTTTAAAACTATACTACTGTGACCCGTGCACTTGCGGACACACAGCATCAAGTTTTTGGCGCCGTTGCCGGGGAATTGTTTGTTTTAAGTTGGATTTTAATTGTTTTAAGCTAATTAGAATTTTTATTTTCTTTTATTTTCACTATTGTTCCTTGTGTTTTTCAGGTACTTTTCTTGTTTATGAGACGATCGAAAAGCACAAGTGACACTGAATTGTTGTTCAACCCAGAAATTGAAAAATTCTGTCGAGCCAACAAAAAGGAATTCAAGAGAAGAAAAGAAGCAGAAAAGGAAGAACAACAAATATTTGAGCAAGAGGAGACAATCGAAAATATGGAGAATCAAAATAGAGCTATTGGTGGAGATAATGGAGGAAACGAGCAAAACGGGCAAAAAGTGGTTATTAATCAAAATGATCCTCAAAGAAGATCCATGTTAGACTATGCTTTTCCTAGATGTACTGATGTGAGAGATAACAGACCTATTATTGGAGCTAATCAATTTGAATTAAAAACTGGTCTTATTCAAATGGTTCAGAATTCACAATTTGGAGGTAGCCCACTTGAAAATCCTCATTCTCATTTGAAGAAATTTTTGATGATATGTGGTACACAAAGACAACCTGGAGTTTCTGATGAAGTTATTCGGCTCACCTTATTTCCATTCTCTCTTCGGGATTCAGCATTGGAGTGGTATGATTCACTTCCACAAGCTATTATAGCTACTTGGGAGCAGCTATCTTAAGCTTTTCTATCTCAATTTTTCCCACCTAGGAAAACTACTCATTTGAGGAATTTGATGGTAGCTTTTAAACCAAGGGATGATGAAACTTTGTATGAATCTTGGATGAGATTTAAGGAGCTTGAAAGGCAATGTCCTCATCATGAAATACCGAAATGGATGATTGTTCAGAATTTCTACACCAGAGTTACTCCAGCCATAAGAAACACAATTGATTCACAAGCAGGAGGAGATTTCATGAGAATGACAAGTGAAGAATGCTATGATCTATTAGAGAAGATTGCTCATAATACCCATTTATGGGGAAATCCTAGAGCACTTGAGCCAAAGAAAGCTGGGATCTATGAACTAGACTCAGTTAGCTACATGAATGCAAGATTTGATCAGTTGACTCAGCTTCTTAGTGATTTTTGCACAAAGGCAACAAACTCTACTCCTACAACTATGCAACAAGTTGCCTTCACAGATGGAACTCAAAGTTGTGGAGTTGATTACTCTTCTTATGGTGATGATTATTTGCAAGAACAAGCTGCTTATGCAGGAGGTTATCAACAGAAACCTATGGGAAATGCTTATTCTAATGTGAACAACTCAACATGGAGACCACAAGCAACTTTTGCTCAACAAGGCCAAAGCTCAAATTATGCTCATAACCAGCAGTTTATGCAGCAAAATAGGCCTCAATTTCAGCCTCAATTTCAGCCCACAAGGCAGCCACCACCTGGATATCAAGCAAGAGCACAACAATCCCTTCCACCTCATGAACCGAAGCCATCCTTGGAGAACATGATGGAGAAATTTTTTGCTGAACAAAGCAAGATGAATAGCAAATTGGAGGAAGAAATGCAACACATGAGACAAACCATGGATCAATTACAAGTCCACAACCGCATGTTGGAGACTCAATTGGCGCAACAAGCAAGCTCATCAGGAAGCAATTCCTATGGGAAACTACCTAGCCAACCACAAAACCCTCATGAACAATGTAAGTTTGTAACCTTGAGAAGTGGTAAAAAAGTTGGTCAAGAGAGTGAAAACAAGAGAGAAGATAAAGAGAGCACAAAAGAAGAAAATTCAGTTGAGAGCAAGAAAAATGAAAAAGAAGAAGAAAGCAAAAGTGAGCAAGATGAAGGAGAGAAACCATACATCCCACCTGAACCTTACAAGCCCACCCTTCCCTACCCTCAAAGATTCATTAAGCACAAGCTAGACAAACAATTTGGCAAATTCCTTGAAGTGCTAAAGAAGTTGTATATCAATGTGCCATTCACTGAGGCACTATCCCAAATGCCAAGTTATGCCAAGTTTTTGAAGGAGATTCTTTCCAACAAGAGAAGACTAGAAGATTATGACACCATCAATTTGGGAGAGCAATGCAGTGCTATAATTCAGAAAAAGTTACCTCCCAAACTCAAAGATCCGGGTGTGTTTTCCATCCCTTGTCATATTGGTGATAATTGTGTGGCAAATGCTTTATGTGACCTTGGAGCTAGCGTCAGCCTAATGCCTCTTTCAATATATGAGAAGTTGAATATGGGAGAGTTGAAGCCCACAAACATGTATCTTTCATTGGCTGACCGTTCAATTAAGTATCCGGAAGGCATTCTTGAAAATGTGCCTATCAAGGTTGGGAAATTCTACATTCCGGTGGATTTTGTCATTTTAGATATGGAAGAAGACACAAAAGTTCCTATCTTATTGGGAAGACCCTTCTTGGCAACAGCTGGTGCATTAATTGATGTAAAGGGTGAGCAATTGACACTTAGAGTGGGAGATGATCAAATGATATTCAACATCAATCCAGCCATGAAAAGGAAACATGAAGAAGTTGAGTCTTGTTTATGGGTAGACATTATTGAAGAGATTGTTCAAGAGCATTTGGAAAAAGCTATCCACAAGACCCACTTGAAAATTGCTTAGTCCATGGTGGGAGCATTGATGATGATAATCACAACATGGCTATTTTTGCGCAATACTTGGAAAGCTCTCCACCACATCCTGAAGCCACAATTTTTCAACTTGAAGGAGTGCAAAATTTGGAGATCAAACCACCATCATTAAAGGTAGAGGATGCCCCAAAGGTAGATCTTAAACCTCTTCCTTCCAACCTCAGGTATGCTTTTCTTGGACCCAATGAAACATATCCTGTTATAATTAATGCATGTTTGACTAATATTGAGATTGACAAATTGTTGAGAGTTTTGAGAGAATATAGAAGAGTTTTGGGTTATGCAATTGATGATATAAAGGGAATTAGTCCAACAGTTTGTATGCATAGGATTTTTCTTGAGCCAAATAGTAAACCTTCCATTGAACACCAAAGAAGATTGAATCCTACAATGAAGGATGTTGTGAAAAGGAAATCCTAAAATTACTAGTGCTGGAATTATTTACCCCATTTCGATAAAGGAGTGGGTTAGTCCTGTGCATGTTGTACCCAAAAAGGTGGGGTGACAGTTGTTAAAAATGAGAATAATGAATTGATACCCACTAGAATCAAGTACAGTTGGAGAATGTGCATAGACTATAGGAAGTTGAACAATGCCACAAGAAAAGACCATTTTCCCTTCCTTTTATGGATCAAATGTTAGAGAGATTAGCCAAGCTTTCTTTCTTTTGTTACTTAGATGGATTTTCTGGTTTCTTTCAAATTCCAATCCCTCCTGATGAGCGAGAAATATCTACCTTTAGCTGTCCCTATGGCACCTTTGCCTCTCGAAGGATGCCATTCGGATTGTGTAATGCGCCTGGCACATTTCAAAGATGCATGATGGCCATTTTTTCTGATTTTATTGAAGAAATTATGGAGGTCTTCATGGATGATTTTTCAGTATATGGCACTAATTTTGATTCATGCTTGACTAATTTGTCTAAGATTTTGCAGAGATGTGCTGATAATGATCTAGTGTTGAATTGGGAGAAATGCCACTTTATGGTCCAAGAGGGGATCGTTTTAGGGCATTTAATCTCAAAAAGGGGAATTGAAGTGGATAGAGCTAAAATAGAAATTATTGAAAAAATGCCACCTCCAACCATCACAAAGGAGTGCGAAGTTTTCTTGGACATGCCGGGTTTTACCGGCGATTTATTCAGGATTTTTCTAAACTTGCTAAACCCTTAACAAATCTTTTGAATCATGATGTTAAATTTGATTTTAATCAAGATTGTATGGTTGCTTTTTGCAGGTTAAAGACGGCATTAACAACAGCTCCTATCATGCAACCCCCAGATTGGACTTTGCCATTCGAAATCATGTGTGATGCAAGTGAGTTTCTTGTTGAGCCGCCCTTGGCCAAATAAAAGATAGAAAACCTTATGCCATTTACTATGCAAGCCGAACCCTTGATGAAGCCCAAGTCAATTACGCTACAACTGAAAAGGAGTTCCTTGCGGTAGTATTTGCACTTAATAAATTCCGCTCTTATTTGGTCAACTCAAAGGTAATTGTTTTCACTGATCATGCAAAGAATAAAGTATTTAATGAGCAAGAAAGAAGCTAAATCTAGGTTGATTAGATGGATATTGTTACTTCAAGAATTTGATTTGGAAATAAGAGATAAAAAGGGTGTTGAGAATGTGGTGGCTGATCACCTTTCTAGGATGAAAACTGAAAATAAAGATGATGAAATTGTGCCAATTGATGAGTTTTTCATGAATGAGCAATTGTATGTGTTGAATTGCACTTCCATGGTTTCTTGATATTGTGAATTTCTTGTCTTGTGGTGTCTTGCCACTGATTTATCTTGGCAAAGAAAAGAAAAGATTCTTGCATGATGTTAAATTTTATTCTTGGGAAGAACCTCTTTTGTTTAGAAGATGCAATGATGGAATAATTAGAAGATGTATACCAGAGGAAGAAATGCATGATGTTATTTACCATTGTCATTCTTCTGAATATGGTGATCATTTTAGTTTCTCAAAATCGTTGAAAAGTCTTGACATCAGGTTTCTATTGGCCTAATATGATTAAACATGTGAGAGACTTTGTAAGCAAGTGTGATAGGTGCCAAAGGGTAGGCAACATTTCCAAAAGAGATGAGATGCCCCAACAGTCCATATTAGAAGTTGAATTGTTTGATGTATGGGGAATTGATTTCATGGGGCCATTTCCATCTTCTTATGGGAATAAATATATCTTGGTAGGGGTGGACTATGTATCTAAATGGGTAGAAGCTATTGCTACACCTACCAATGATGCAAAAGTTGTGGTGAAATTTCTGAAAAAATTTGTTTTGACTGTGTTTGTTGCCCCACGTGCCATAATCAGTGATGGTGGTAGCCATTTTTGTAACCACCAATTTGAAAAATTGATGAGAAAATATGGGGTAAAGCATAGAATTGCCACACCATATCATCCTCAAACAAATGGCCAAGTAGAAATCACAAATAGAGAAATCAAGCAAATCTTGGAGAAAATCACAATAAGTCCGTAAAAGATTGGTCCCTTAAATTAGATGACACTCTTTGGGCATATAGAACAGCATTTAAAACCCCCATAGGAACTACACCTTATAGGTTAGTTTTTGGGAAATCATGCCACTTGCCCGTAGAGTTAGAACATAAAGCTTATTGGGCCATTAGAACAATCAATTTTGATTTACAAGCTGCTGGACACAAAAGACTTTTGCAACTTGATGAATTAGAAGAATTGAGACTTGATGCTTATGAAAATGCTAGGATCTATAAAGAAAGAACTAAAAAATGGCATGATAAGCATATCAAGAAAAAGGACTTTAAAGAAGGAGATTTGGTTCTCTTATTCAATTCAAGGTTAAAATTTTTTCAAGGAAAATTACAATCAAGGTGGTCAGGTCCATTAAAAATAGTGAAAGTTTTACCTCATGGTCTTTGTTGAAATTTTTGGTGAAAAATCGGGTAATTTCAAGGTAAATGGGCAAAGGTTGAGGCACTATTCAGTTGGTGAGCCAATTGAGAAGATAGCAACTTGCTATCTTTCTCATTCTCCATGAAATTTTGAGTAAGTATGGTCAAGCTAAAGACCTAAACTTAGCATTTTTGTGCATAACTCCCAAAATTTTCATTTATCCTTTATTTCTTTCATATATTTGTTTTAAGTTTTTCTATACTCCTTATTCAGAGTTTAACATTGTTCTAATTTCCTTGTGCAGATGGGATATAATGCATTGCAAGCAAATGAGCATAAAAAAAAAAAAAAAAAAAAAAAAAAAAAAAAAATTTCATGTCTTTATTTTAGTTGCTTAATTCATTAGTGTTTTTAACTTGTTTAGTTAATATTCTGCTTGTGTTGTTTTTCTTTTACTTGAACCGTTTACTTATTCAGTTTCTTTTTAGTTCCTCATAAAATACAATTTTTATATCTTTAGTACATCGCTCACTTGCTTTGATTTGCTATTTCGGATTTACACTTGATGGTTACATTTTTGAGCTTAACTTCCTATTTCAACTTTTTGAGTTTAATTGATTTAATGGATTCCATCGTACTGTTTCTTTTGCAATGAGTGCAGCAGCTGTCCAAATTTTATCTAATTAAATTGGCTGCACTTCAATGAGGTAACAATTCTCATCTCAGCTTGTGTCACTGTCAACACAAGTTGTGCTCTCGCTTATGCAACATGGTAATAATTCTTTATGCACATATCAGCTACCCATTTTCTGCACATTTTTAACATTGAGGACAATGTTCATTCTAAGTATGGGGGAGAGGGTAAATTTTTTGCAAAAATTACTTTTTCCTTTTTCATTTAGTGACACACTCATTACTTCATACTTGTACATATTCACGTATATACACTGCATATAGCTTCATATACTTAGTTATGCATACTTAGTTGCATATAGGTTGACTATACATTTACACTCATGCATATCATTCACTCATTTAAAATTTTTGAATTTTTAAACCAGTCTTTGAATTCCATAAGCCACTTATTCAAGCAAACCAACTTGCCTTTAGATGGTTAGTGGAATGAAAGTTCCAGCTGGGTACAAAGTCTTAAGCATTATTCTTTCTCTTACTTAATAGCTGAAAATTAATACATTCATCTAGGTATGCAGATTCTGATTAGTTATTTTGAGTTTTGAGTGTCTGGATAAGCCTTTAAGAAAGAAAATGGTCATTGTCGTCTCACCATTCCTAGAACAAGCATCTTAGATCTTTCAAAGCGAAATTTTTAACTTGCATTTGATAAGAATATCATTTAGGCATTTCTTCATATTTTAAACCTCACATTTAGCCTTAACCTACCTTAATTTCATTTTAACCCTTGCAAACCCCCTTGAACCTTAAATCCCTAATTTCTTTGGAACCCAAATCATTTACCTAGCCGTTAAACCTAAACACTACCACCTATTTATGAGAATAATATTTTAGCAATTAAGTGCATAAAAAAAAAAAAAAAAAACTTGGAGGATTGAAACATCTTGAAAAGTGCTAGAGTAATTGTGAAAAGTTGATAAAAAAAAAATATAGTCACAAAAATATCCCAAAGGTAATTTTGGGTGTGACGTGAAATAGGGACACATACAAAATAAAAAATATATTATAAAAATAGTCCCTTTATTGTGTTAGCACTTAAGATTCATTGCGAATTTCTTTCCTCTTGATAAAAAAAAAAAAAAAATGGATGCACTTTGAGTTTCATGGTTAATATTATTCTCATATTTTGTTTACCTTATTCCCTTTCTTTGTTAACCACAATCTTACCCTATTTGACCCCATTACAACCCTTAAAAAGACCTAATGATTCTTTGAAAAATGCTTGTTACATTAGTAGAGTTAGATCTTTTATGCTTGCATATGGGTTTGGCAATATAATCTTCCATACATTACTCACCATCTATTTGAGACACATTGGCTATTTATTTCATTTAGGTTTGTTTTGGCACAATTGACTCTTGTAGTTGGTTGGTATTTGTTGCTTGGGTTGATTGGTTAATTCTTAGCTATTCTGTAATAGTTGAGAGTGCTTGCTTCATTCTTTGTGCTTTTGCTGGTGGGAATTTGGAATGTTGGTGGCTAGAGGTAAGTTGGTAGTTTGGATTAGTGAATTTTTGAGTTTTCAAAGACTGATTCTATTCCCTTCCAAATGAGTTTTAATGAAATTTTGCTTGAGGACAAGCAAGAGTTTGAGTATGGGGGAATTTGATGCATGCATTTTAGATCATCATTTAGGAGTAATTTTTGCACATAATTTACCCTTATTCATAGCTATTATTTTAGATATTAGTATATATTTAGTCAATTTTACAATTTTCACATTTCTTAGTTTAATTTTTGGAATTTATTTGTTTTGTAGGTTAAATCTAGAGAAATTTGATGTATTTTGATCAGAGTAGCCATTTGGAGGAGATTAAAATCGAATTGCAAAACTTTTGAAGTTGAGAAAAAAAAAAAAAAAAAAATGGCCGAGAGCGACACAACCTGCAGTACAACCGAATTAGCTCATGTCGCAGGTTGTGTCAATCGTCAGATATTCACGCCGAGAGCGACACAACCCGCGACACAACTGACTCGGCTTTTGTCGCTTTTATCGGAAAATTTTTGACGTGGCATTTCCGTTACTCACCCTTTTACCTCACTTTCTCTGGATCCTTCCCCATTTGACCCATTCTAGAACAGTCCCCTCGCCTATATAAAGTGCCCTTTATCACTTTCTTTCCATAGAGAGCAAGGGAGGCATTTTTAGAAAGATAGAAAGAGGGAAAGGGAGGAGCATCTTCTGCATCTTTTTCCATTTGCAGATCACGTTTCACGCACTTTTGTGCAGCAGAATCTGCAAATTTGCTGGGTTTTTCTACCCTTTAGTTTACATTTCCATTATTTCTTCATTTCTTCATTTGGGTTTGTCTTTAAACAATGATTTGTGAGTAGTTTATTGAGATTCTAGAGATGGGTTTGTAAATATTGATTTGTTTTGTGGTTTTGAACTGATTTAGCCATTTAAATGAAGATTGTTATATTTTGATTTATTGCTTGTGTGCTTATTTCCTTGCTTGATGAATGGGCCCTCATTAAGTTAAGTTTTAATCCTTAATAGATGGACTGAAAAGTGAATATTGGGGATAGATAATCTTGCAATAAACTTTATTTTCTTGGTGTTAGAAATAAGCTAAGAAGATTAAGGGGAACTTTCCAAAAATCAATTAGAGCATTAATTGGGTTTTTGTTAGATTTGAAATACCGTGAAAACAGGGTTTGATTTAATGAAAACCAATTTTGAGATGCTTGAAAAAGGTTTCAAAAATTTAAGAATTGATTTCCCTCAAAATTGCAATTCTCATGTGTTTGGCTAAATTAGGGAAAAATCACATGCAAACAATATTGAAAATCCAATCTCTAGAATCAATTTATTTTTTCATTGAAATTAGATATAAATCCTCCAAACCTCATAAATAGCAATTTAAATTTAAATCCAATTTAAATCCAATTTCTATAATCACTTTATTTTTATTTTTTTTAGATTTAATTCCTCTCAATTTCATAAATAGATATTTCAAATTAATTTTTGGGTAATCTAGTTTAATTAATTTTAGTTAATTGATTGATCTAGTTTTAATTCCTCAAATACCAATTTTAATTCCAAATTTCATTTTACATCTTTAATTTTTGTCTTAATTTTAATTTTTAGATTTTATTTTTAATATCTTTTAATTCTAATTTGCTTATACTTTTATTTCCAATTTAAGCACAATTCCCTGTGGGATCGATATCATTTTTTTAAAACTATACTAATGTGACCCGTGCACTTGCGGACACACAGCATCATGGCGACTCCTCACTCTTTCCACTTCGGTGAGTGTTCGTCCAGGCGACCGCAAAACCCCTTGCGACACTTATCTTTTGTTTACTATTCTTTTAATCAATTAAGTCCAGGTCTAAGGCAGGCGGAAGTTTCTTGCTTTTTGAACGTCAAAATATCTTTTAACGATACTTTCTAAGGGGTGGCTAATCTAAATAAAAAATTATCTATTTATTTATAATATTTTTTATTTATAAATTAAGTTTACAAATTAAAAAAAAATTAAATTAGGAGGGATTATTTTAAAATTAATAATTTTTGTTTTGAAAAAATATATATCAATGTAAATTGTATCAGCATTTACATTTATTTTGAATATGTTATTTAAATAAATTAAACATTATATATTTAATGAAAATTGTAAATAATTAGTCTAATATAATATGCTTTTTATTATTTTAAACATACTCAATATAATACTTTTTTATATATATAATTCTTGCAAAAATAAATAATTTATTTTATATCAATTCTTATTTTACTATTGGTGACAAATCTCGAGTAAAATATTCATTTTATTTCCGAGCAATTAACTCTTAATTAACTCAATTTATTGACAAATGTTATATAAAAGACTTAAAAGATGTAAAATTTGACCCAACCTGACAAATTATTGAGCAATGCTCATTACAAAGTATAATTTTATTACAGAATTTATAAAATATTTTTTATTAAATAAAAAAAAGTTAAAATCTTTATATAAATTAGTAATTTTAATAAAAAATTTTAATTTATTAATTTAATCATAAACATTTTCATTGTTTTCAATTTGAACAATAAATTTAATTAAAAACAACTGAACTCACAATTGATAAAAGTTAATTCAATTTTTGTATCCCTTGTCAACTTTAGCTGCTCTTTTTAATTTTATTAATTTATTTGATAATTTTTTAATAAATTTCATATTAATAAAAAAATATAATAAATGAATAATATATCTTTAATTTAATTTTTAATTTTTTCTCTATCCTTTTACTTATATTTTTAATCCAACTGTTTTCATTATTTTTTTTCCAAATTTAAGGAAAAAAATATAAATATACAAATAATAAAATCAAAATAAATATAATTATAATTTTTAAAATGATAGAAAAATTAATTAAAAATAATATATTTATCATTTTAAGAATAATTTTTAAAATTGATATAAAAAATAAAAGGATTGGTTAATATTAATAACGTAAATAAATATTTAAATTACTTTTATTAATTAAATAATCTGGTGAAATTAATAACTGAAATTAAAATTAATATAAAAGTTTGAGATTAAATTGATAAAATTAAAAAATTTGGTTAAAATTAAAAAGTTTATAAAAGTTTTAATTTTTTTTTTATCATTTAGCCAAGATTTTTTTTTATTTTTCTATTTTTATAAATTTCTTAAAATTTATTAACTCTTTTAATCCTTTTGGCTTTTTAATTTTTTTTATAATATTTTTTAAAATTATTTACTCTTTATCACAAGAGTATAAATCCTCTCATTCACGATTAACCATGCACCCTATCTCTCCCAACCTTCTATTTTTTTAGGGTTTTTTTTTATTATTTTTAATTTAATTGAACAATAAATACGGCACTGTTTCAAAGCTAATTATAAAATTGTAAATTAAAATTTTAATAATTTTATAATTTACAAAAACGTTTTGCTTTCCTCTCTATCAATAGGTCTATTTTTTAAACTTTTCAAGTTAAATGTTTGCAGTAATTTTTTTTATTTTATTTATAATGTATTTTTCTTATATATTATGTATTTTATATTTAATTAAAAATACCTTTGTGAGAACATATAGTGCCTATTTGATATTATATTTAAATGGTCAAAATTATTTTTTTAATAAAAGTATTATTTTAATATTATTAAAAAATAATTTGAAAAAAATTATTTTATTATTTTAATATTCTTATCATTAAAATTTATTAAATTTAATTTTAAATTATATTTTAATATTATCTAACTAGTATAGTTTAAAAAATAATTTTTTTAATAATATTTTTAACAGCAATATCAAACGAGTTTACGGTATTCAGTCCATTATTAAATTGAAAAAATGTCAGTTGTTTATATATATATATATAATGGTGACCTTAAATGCAAGTGATTTCGTCTATCTTTACCCACTTGTTAAGTTAGTAGTCCACTTGTTTGCTGTAGTTTAGTTGAAGGTATATAATTCAATGAAAATGCTTGCCTTTGACATATTTAAACTTTATGAAATTGATGTATTTTATCTCATAATTTAGGAATACACATTTTTTGTAAATTAGTTATTTTAAAAAAATATATCATATTAATAAAAAAAACAATTACACTTTATAAAATTTAAAAACTAGAAGAACTATGGCTCCTCTGGTGTATGATTACACTCTATTCCACATGACTGGAATTCCCGCTCATGGCCCTGTATCAGTATGTCGTGAACAACACTAACAGGACTCTCCTGTCCAGATTTCTAGAATGGTTCAAGCCCATATCAGCATAGCGCTACAGCCTGAAACGCATCATAGACACCCATGGAATAGAGGACAGGCCCATCAGCACTCGGCCCAACATCAGAACCATGTTCATCTTTCACTTGCTGTATAAGGATGCATCTCCGAGGAATTCAGCAAAGAGAGCGTTGACTGCTTGTAAGGGAGTCAGGTGGCAACAGCAAGAGTATCACTCCTCGATACGAGGTTTTTACAGTATGAACATGCAGTGATAGGGACATGTCTTACCACTTTGCATGCAGGAAGTGTGGTATTGACGTTTTTTCCTAACTACAATCTTTCTCTTAGAGATCCACATCTCAGCACTGCTTTAAAAGTCCAAATCCAACTCACAGGTGCAGCTCAAGTCACATCTTCCATGATGGCCACGTTACACCATCAAATTATCTACAGGCTGCAAGATCATGCAGTAGACTTATCCCAGCCATCTGTATCAAATGATGCTCTGCTTGTGCTAGCAGACACTGAGACCACTCCAACAATTGTTCAGATACCTAGGCAACTGCCTAGAAATGAGCTTGAACAGCTCATTCCAAAGGATTGGTTAACCAATTATGAAAGGCTTCATTCAACCTCTCAACCAATCCAGATCACAGAATCTTCTTTCAGAAGAAATCCTGATGGAACAGTACAGACTTCCTTCCAGCCACCACGGCATTCTACAGGATCCTTGCCTGTATTCCAGACCATGATGGTCCAGCCATTAGAAAAGGAGCAAGACGATTATCCCATTGGAGCAGTCACACCAGACAATCATCACATCTATCCTCAGAAAATAGATGGTCACTGCCCTTGGGATCTCCCAGGTTCCTTTTGGACCTTTTAACTATTCATATGAACCACCTCCAACATATCACCCGTCTCCTTTGTTCAAACCTACTCCAACACCTGCCAGATATGAGGCAAAGAGCCCATCTTCCTCTGAAGAATCCCATCCTCCAAAAAGGAAAATTGATAAAGGGAAGGACAAAATGTATCCTGATCCTCCTCCTCAGCATAAACATATAATGAAAGAATATTATAATATTACAATAATCATAATTATTATTATCTAACAATTATTAAAAATATAATATCTATATAATTTTTTATAATATATATTTAGACCGGTTAGTTTATTAAATGTGCAAATTGGGAAAAGATCTCTTCAAATCCCATTAAGATTTTGAGTCATAATTCTAACAATATCTACCTTTACTCAAAATCTATCAACTATTGTATACCTCGAATTCTTGCGTATCTTTAATCATTATATCTCTATGTTTGAGCTTGAACACTTCAAATCACCAATCTCTCCAATCTTCATCTTGAGTGTAACTTGCTTCTTTCTTAAAAAAAATCTTCGCATCATTAATTTTCGTGATTTTGTATCAAGAGCTTCACCTTAAATTCAACTCTTCACCATCACCATTGTTGCATGGGCGACTTTCCACATGTCACAGCAGCTCTACCTTTAACCAAACTCTCCAAGATCATCCCCGTGCTCTAATACCAATTTGTTGTGTACTACAAAAGCGTGTAAACTGTAAAAAAACAAAGCAAATACACAATACACCAATATCTACGTGGTTCACCTTCTTAACATAGGACTACATCCACGGGCATGCCATCTTCTACTATTTTTAAATAATAAATCATCAATTACAAGCTCAAACTATACTATCCATAACCCAATTATACCCAAGAGAATCCACATTACATATTAAACTGCTCATAGTAAATATATTAGTTAGTCTCTCTCAGTCTCCTTTAGACATAACCCAATATATTTACTATTTTAATTACCACGTTACAAAGGGTGTCTTCAACTACATAGGCAATAGCCCTTTCATCAATAGATAAGAATTACTTCCTCTTGAATTCTATGTTCTTTCTCCACCTTATGCAGAAGCTTCTCTTCACTGCAATGGGCAAAAGTCCCTCATCAATGGGCAGAGCCAAATCCGTAGCAATTGGCAAGGCTTCTCTCTACAATGAGCGACAACCTCACTCTATAAGCTGAAAGCCAAATAACCTTTTCCACCATTGTCCTATTTATAGTATTAATTCTCTTAATCATAATCTGATTAGGAGTCCCACTTAATTTAGGAATAACACTAAAATAAGAGTTCTACTCACTATAGGAAATATACCTCCATTCAATTGAGGAATATTTCTCCAACTCAAATTGAGAAAAGATCTCTCTAAATCTTTTGAGTCATAATTCTAACATTAATTTATGTATTAAATTGTTAATGATTTGCCATATTAATGTCATTATTTAATTTCCCCATAATTTGGCCAGTTTAAGGGTTTGAGTTGCATAATTAACATTTTTAAGAAATCTATGCTATATATAGTGCAATGAAGCGTGCATGTTAATGCAAGTAATTGACTTGAAAGTAGAAGCCATATTATCTTAAGAGGCAGGGTAACTAGCTACCTTCTTAAAAGGAGATTGATAAAAATTTATATAAAAAAAGTGTTAATTAATTCCAAAATGAGACAAAATCATACTTGCTTGAAGGTTTGGATCTTTGAAACACAAGCAACTTGATTGATTGAACATTTGAATGGAAGTTAGTTTGGAATCTTCAATCATGGAGATGATTCAATCAATACAAGGTTGGCATTTAAAAAAGCCTACCCATATTGCACGCCCATGAGGATCATGACCCTTTCTTTATTGGGGAATTAGTTGTGGTCCAATAGTTGAAAAATAGAAGTAAAACGCCTTATGCAATTTCAATTTGGAGAATTATTGCTTAGATTGGATTCATTATGGATGTAAAATACAAGCATATGAGATTTATATATTTAATAAGTGGGTCTCGTCATATATCTTAGGTCTATGATGGATGAGATTTAGGTAAGAAAAATTATTTGAATATAAAATTATTACCTAAACCCGATCAATGATGAACTTAAGATACAAATATATGTGATTCATGTATTTAATAAGTGGATTTCACCATATATTTTATATCTTAAGTATATGGCGAATTGAGTTTAAACAAAAAAAATCCTTAAAATTAAGGGTGTTAACTAATTATAGATTACATAAAGTGTAAGAAAACTAATCCCACATTAGTGATGTATAAACTTGGCGCCAAAGAAATTCCAAATTTGTAATGATTGAAATTCTTTTTTTGATTCCTTAGGTTTCAAATTTGAAGGGAGGTTTCTTTCTTTTCTTGAGCACTAAACTAGAGCCTGATTTGTCACTGCCCTTACAAATTCTTGATTGTTTAGTTGAAAAAAGAAATGGTAAGTGGCATTAACAATTCTTAGGCAGTGTCTCAACTGGGGAGGACAGTTGAAATCATCACCAACCACAGCACTGGCCCAGGATCGTTGGGGTCCAGCCGTCTAGGGGTATCTGTGTGGGTCTTCAAAGATGGCCCAACAAAGAGATATTTACACAATCAGCTTATCTAGAAACTAATATTTATAAAATTTTAATTCAATTTATTCATCTTGGCTTTGTTGTAGTAGACTGGCAGTAATCCTAATAAGAGAGATTATTAGTTGCATCTAATATAAATAAATTATTTTTTTATAATTATGAATATCCACTCTTTATATTATAAAGAAGGTTTATTTTTTTATGAGAAAAAATATTACTTTTGTGTGCATAAAAAATATTCTATAATTTTCAAACTAAAATCTTTGGTTTTAATCTGTTTAGCCGGTGCTTGTTATCTTACATATGGATTAGATGTTGATATATATATATATATATATAACTTCGAGAACCTCATTTATGTAAACTAATATTTGGTGGAGTTAAATTTAATTTATTTTTTTAATATTAAACTCTATTTTATTTTAATGTTGAGTCACATAGATATATTCATTTGTAAATTTTACACTCATACATTCATACTTGAGGGTGAAAATTGTGTTATTTTACGATGATTTGGGGTGAGTTGTTAAGACATGAGCAAATCACTTCCTGCTTGGTTGAGTTCATTTTTTCATGTTAAAATCATGCCAACTAGCAGCGTGGAATTGCATGCAACAGTAGGTGGAAACGGCACCGTACGTACCTTCGCAGAAACTGACGTGAGAAGTTCGAACCATTAAAGGGGGCTGACACATGAGTTGGTACCTCTGAACTTGAAACAAACAGAGTCACAAAAACGAAGAAGAAAAAATATCGAGCACTGGGAAACACAAAATCTCACTTGCCAATCACGTGTAGGGTCTCGCTTCCTTTACGTGTGGACCATGTCCATCCATGTCCACCTCTAACATTAAAGTATTAAACCCTTCCTCGTTTGCTGCAAAGTTCTTGCATTTTGACCTGCTGGAAGAATAATTCAATATATATATATATATATATATATATATATATATATATATATATATATATATATATATATATATAATTATTATTATTATTATTATTGTTAGAAGAAAGAATACAAG
Organism: Hevea brasiliensis; assembly: GCF_030052815.1. Lineage (NCBI taxonomy): Eukaryota > Viridiplantae > Streptophyta > Magnoliopsida > Malpighiales > Euphorbiaceae > Hevea > Hevea brasiliensis. The sequence continues at coordinate 38,790,768 of NC_079510.1, read as the reverse complement.
TAATGAAGGAAAGGATTGTGTATTTGTCTGTTTATTTGTGTGTAACATTTACAGAGATATTACATCTATTTATACATGAGAATATGAACTAATTTAGAAATATGAGCTAATTTAGACAAGAATAATAATTGCTATAATTATGCTATAAATCTCCTATAATCATATTAATTACTGTAATTATGCTAATTGCTATAATTATGCTAATTGCTATAATTATGCTAACACCCCCCCTCAAACTCAAGGTGGTAGCGCATGTGCCAACTTGAGTTTGCTTAAGAGATCCTGAAAGCGAGTGGGATGATGCGTTTTGGTGAGCGGTTTGGCTGATAGAGGAGACAGGAATCAAACTGAACGGGTAGAACGACGAAGAGTAGTGCTAGGAGCAGATGCAGCGCAGTAATCGGATCAACAATCGTGCAGATTCAACAGAGATGTAAATCGACGTAGAACTACGAAGAGTAGTGCTAGGAGCAGATGCAGCTAGGAGCAGATGCAGGCGCAGGTACTGGATCAACAACTGGTGCAGATTCAACAGAGACAGGTAAACTGGACAGGTAGAACTACGAAGAGTAGTGCTAGGAGCAGATGCAGCTAGGAGCAGATGCAGCGCAGTATCGATCAACAATCGTGCAGATTCAACGAGATGTAAATCGACAGTAGAACTACGAAGAGTAGTGCTAGGAGCGAATGCAGCGCAGTATCGATCAACAAGCGTGCAGATTCAACGAGGCGATTAAAGCGGACGGGTAGAACTACGAAGAGTAGTGCTAGGAGCGAATCAGCGCGATGCTTTGGATCAACAAGCGTGCAGATTCAACGAGGCGATTAAACCGACGGGTAGAACGGCGAAGAGTAGTGCTAGGAAGCGGATGCGAGCCGCAGTCGGATCAACACCTGGTGCAGATTCAACAGAGGCAGGTGTAGTTGGACTAATATTGAGCACATCACAATCCCCTGGATCAGGATTTGGAAACGGCACTTTGGTATAATAACAGAAATAAAAGAATGAACCAGAACATGTTGTAGAGAGAGAAGAGAGACCCCAGAAACTATAAATAAAAGCTTTATGGCTCTGATACCATGTTAGAAGAAAGAATACAAGTAATGAAGGAAAGGATTGTGTATTTGTCTGTTTATTTGTGTGTAACATTTACAGAGATATTACATCTATTTATACATGAGAATATGAACTAATTTAGAAATATGAGCTAATTTAGACAAGAATAATAATTGCTATAATTATGCTATAAATCTCCTATAATCATATTAATTACTGTAATTATGCTAATTGCTATAATTATGCTAATTGCTATAATTATGCTAACAATTATTATTTGAAAATTAGGGATGTTACAAGAGGTATGGTGGAAGAAGAGAAAAAGAAAATGGAAATTTCTTTTTTTTTTGGGAATTATGACATCATGATGATTATAGCATGACACAATAAAAAAATTATAATAATAATTAGTTCAATTGTAGATAATTACCTACATAAAAAAAGGTTAAAAATAAAAAAAGAAAATTATTGTCTTATTCCCCAAATATTGTCGTCTCTTTCTCTCTCCCAAATTCTCTCAAAATCCTCCATTTTCACCCAAACCTCGAGCTTGAATCCTCACCTTCCCTCCATAAACCTTCCACTAAATTAGCAGAAAACCCTTAGTTAGGTCTATATTTGAAAAATTGAAGGAAGAAAGACAAGAAAGAGATAAAGAATTTCAAGTTTAGAAGAGCTCTAATTGAGGTAAGTTATCTCTCTAGCTAGACTAAGTATATATGCATAGAATTAAGGGTAATTAATTAGAATTAACTTGAGAAAGATGAAGAAGGCTGATTCTAATCACCTAAACAATTATATTATTAAATTCATCAGTATCAACACAAAATAAAAGTTTAAAGAGTCAAAGACATCCTAATTTATGCTAGAAATCCAGCAGAGTTTACCTGCAAAGCAACTCAAACAATACTTCTAAAACCAAAGGCCTTAGGCCCATATTCTAATAACATCACATAGCCCCTCCTGGGCCCACCAAACCAGACAAAACTCATATAACCAGACAATTCAGTTATAAGGTTTAAAACTAGCATTTTGCAAAAACTAACCAAATCAACTTCAAAAATTCTATAAACATGCCTCGCAGTCCTTAACAATGCTATAATACTATTGCAAAAGGAATTACAATTTTTTAGCTACCCACGAATATTTTATGAATTTTTATCCTAAACTCGACATTAGGCAAAAAAAGCAATTCGGAGCTTAGGTTTATCTATGCCAATTCTAACACCTGAAATGTGTCCTAGGCTTCTAAAATGGTGAAAAACACTGTAATATTAACCTACTTTTGAAGTGGATTCGGCACCTTACCTGTCCGGCCCAAAAATGCAGTACCAATCGCTAGTAGAATTTTCGCGAAACGAGAACACCCACGCAAAGCCTATAACACTAGGAGTTAAAATATAATTTTTATTTAATTAAACAGACTCATTAAAGACCTAAAAAAATACTGCAAAGTTCATAGGACGCATCAAAATTTCAGTGTCAGAAAAATTTAACTCATCGAGTGGAGTGTGCTGGTGGTCTCAGAATCTCTGTGGGATTCACGATTTATGAGAAATCTAGCCTAGAAATCGAAATGGGCTAAAACTTTTCAGGCTCAATTCGCACAAACCGCTCGATAAAAATTAGTGTTCTAGATGTCTATGAAAAGTTATTAGAGAGTAAAATGCAAAGGGGACTGGACCCAGTCCAATTGGTGGTTGGATTGGCCAGAATTAGGCTGGGAAGATTAAAAGTCGTGCGGGGCAAGGGAGGACTTTTGGACGCAATTTTTGGCCAGCTAGACGGGTGGCCTACGGCGGGGAAGGCAGCTGGAGGAGCGCCGGCGTGTGGGGAAGTCTGGGGGGGGGTGGTTAACCGACAGTGGAGGAGGGAGAGGAGAGAGAAAAAGAAAAGGAAAGGAAATAGGGAGGGGGCAGATAGCGTGAGGGAAGGGAGGGAAAAAGAAAAGGGGGCTTATTCGATTCGATCGATCCTATCCGGTTCGATTTAATTCAGCCGGTCCAATTCAAGATCCCCGAAATTTAATTTTTACTCTACCTTAGGGCCCAAAAATTTCAAAAAAATTACAAAAATCTCAAAAAAATTTATGGAGTCCAAATATATTTTTAAATTTGCTACGTGATCTTTAAATTAATTTTTTAAAATTGATAAAATTAATTGTCTCAAAAAATTAGAAACCCGATTTTAAAAACTCAAAAAATTCAAATTAATTATCATAATATTTAACACATTAAAATACTATAATTTACAGATAAAATAATTATTTAAAAATTTTGTGGTGTTAGATAATGTATAAAATAAAAATCATTTTATAATAAAATGGAATCACCTTAAAATTTGTTTTGTAAAGATAATAATAATTAATGCTATATATAATAATTAAATAATCAAATAATTCAAAAACTTCAAAAACAATTAAAATGATAATAACGTAAAAATAAAACACTAAAGAGGCTTTAAAATATTGAAAAAAAAAATAAAAATTTAAAATTCAATTAACAAAATAAAATAAAAGAGGACTCTAGCGTTCCTTCTAGTTCTAAATGATTTAACTAATTAATAAAAATTAGGATAGAATGTCAAATTATTCAAAGATATATATATATATATATATATATATATATATATATATATATATATATATATAAAGTAATGCTAAATGTGAAATTATGTTGACTTTGTATTGTATTAAATCATCAAAATATAAGAATTTAAATTTTTAATGCTTGATTATTTTAAAATTGATAATTTTCGTTTTAAAAAAAATATATATCAATGTAAATAGTATTAGCATTTACATTTATTTTGAATATGTTATTTAAATAAATTAAACATTACATATTTAATCAAAATTATAAATAATTATTCTGATATAATATGCTTTTTATTATTTTAAACATACTCAATATAATACTTTTTTAATAATTCTTGCAAATAAATATTATTTTTAATTAATATTTTAATATCACTTACTCCACAAATCTAAATTCGAGTACATACTCTTCTAATACTCTACACAAATGAAATAAAAAAAAAAAAAAAAAAATCTAAGTCTTGGCAATAGGATGACTTAGACTTGTACCCTGATAATGATCCTAACGCATCACTATTCAATTGCCTGGAATATAAATTTCTAAGAAAATTGAATGTTCCCCTAACACAAGTTAAGTTTAGATATATCGAATCAGTCCCAATTGGCGGGCTGGGACGAAATACGATAACACTAAATAGACTTTGACTTAAAATTATGACCCTTTTATTTTCGGATCTTAACCAACTCTAATTAATGCTAAATTAAACTTATGGAATGCTATTATATATATATATAGAATTAGCATTATGTCCATGTTATATATAAATAATTTATAATTTTTATTTTTTAATTTAATTTTTAATTATATTTTAAATAAAATAAATTATTACTATTAAATTAATTTTAAATTAATATTTATCTCTTATTAAATTTAATTTAATAAATTTTTACTTATTATAATAATAAATTTTTAATAAATTTATAATATAATTAATTAAAATACCTATTTAATTTTTTTATACATATATTAATAGTAATTCTATGATTATTTCGTTTAAAATGTAATAAAAGTACTTTATTTAAAAAATAATTTAAATTTTATGAAATTTTTATATTTTATCTCATAATTTATGTAAATAACTATTTATTTTTTGTAAACTACTGAAAATATATTAGATTAATCAGAAAATAATATTATTTTAAAAATATATAAATATATTTTTTTATTATTAATATAATGAAAAAATATTAAACAACTAATAATGTATTGAATTATTTAATTTTAATAATAATAAAAATATTTAACATTATTATTAATTAAAAATAACATCCCATTGTATTATTTTTTAAAAAAATATTATATCTAAGTGTAAATTTTTTTATTAATCTTATATATTTTTTATAAAATAATTTTTTGACAAAAATATTATCACTTTATATAAATTTATAATGTTAAATAAATACATTTCATAAAAATTAAAATTTTAAAATATCATCATTTTTTGTTAATATACTAAATATTAAAAATATATACTATTTTTGAAAAAATAGATTTCATAATTTTAATACTATAACTTTAATTATTTTTAATCATCTTTATTTGTAGCTAAATTTTCGATACAATCATATTTGCAATTTATTTTTGAAATTCTATTTGTATATAAAAATATAGTTGAAATATAATTTATTTATATAAATACAGACATTTAATTAAAATTTAAAAATAATTCTGTAAAAAATAATAATAATAATAATAATAATAATAATAAAATATAAATAATAAAAATATTAGTCATAATTGCTTTCGAGATATAATTATAATAAAATAAATATTCAAAGCTCAAAAAATATTAAATAAGAAATTTATAAAAAGTAATAATTAAATAATATTAATTAAATATATTTAAATAAATAAATTTTGAAAATGGTAACTAATAATTTTTGAAAAAATTAATAAAAAAATAGTACAAATCAAAAAAAGATTTAAGAACATTTAGATAAAATGAAAATATTTGGTGAGAGAATAGTACTTGATGTATATCAAATATCTCATATAACATATTATGTATTAACAAACAAATGAAAATAATTTAAACAAAAAATTAATTTATAACTAACTATTATTTAATTGAAAAATGACAACAAAAGCATTCGAATTTAATTTTTATAATAGTAAAATGTTTCCTATTTATTTGACCATTTCAATTAAATGATCAGAAGTTGACAATAATAATAATAATAATAATAATAATAATAATAATAATAATAATAATAATAATAATAATAATAAGCATTAATTAATATTAGAAAAGTGAAATAAAAACAATATTAATTATTAACATAAAAATTAATACATAGAAATTATAAATAAGTCAAATCTATATATTTTATTTTTATAACTTTTTATGTAGACTACACTTTTTGTCTCTCAAAATTTTTAACAAATATTTTATAATAAAAATAATAAAAAATATAATAATGTAATAAAAATATTTATTAAAAATATGAAATAATTTAAGGTTGATTAAATAATAAAATAGTTGATTATGAGATCACAAATTAATAGTTAACTTTTTTTAAACTAATAACCATCAATAATCATTTATTATTATTATTATTATTATTATTATTATTATTATTATTATTATTATTATTATTATTATTATTATTATTATAGAGGGTAACATGTGGCAAACAATATTTTTGCATAAATAAATTTATAAAAAAAAATAATGGAAATAATTTTTAAGTATTATATTTAATCATAAAGGTCATAATTTTTAAAAATTAAATTTTAAAAAAATAATAATTTAAATAAAGGTAATGTTATAAAAAAATAATGATAATTAAAAGAGAAATAAAAAATTAAATAATAATTATTATTTATAAAATATTATAAATAATGTTTAAATATTACATTTAATTATAAAATCTCTTAATTTTTAAAAATTAAATTTAAAAAAATAGTAATTTAAATCATAAATATTAAGTTAGTATTATAAATAATAATGATAATTAAAAGAGATATAAAAAATTAAATAATAATTAATATAAATGAGAGTATTTATAATTAATTATGAGATTATAAATTAAAGATCAATTTTCTTTAAACTAATGGCCATCAATGAAATTGAAGTCCAAGAGGACCAGCTCCAACTCAAAAAAGGCAAGCTGCTGGAATGTATGATCTTGATCTATTCAACATGATTAATGCAAAGTTTGATGCACTTACTAATGTTTTGGCTAAGAAGATGGAAGACTTGAGTATGTTGGTTAGTTCAACATCATCATCTGGAAGTTCACAACAAGTGGCTTATGCAGAGGAAACTACCAGCTGTGGAGTAGATTATGGAGAACAAGCAGCATATGTTGGTAATTATGGAAACAAGCAAATGGGGAATCCTTATTCTCAAACTTATAATCCAAATTGGAGGAATCATCCCAACTTTTCATGGGGAAATCAGCAAAGTCAAGTTCCAAATCAGAATTTTCAACCACAACAGCAACAAGGAGCTCCATATCAGCAAAATAGGCAACCATTGCCTAATTTTCAGCAGAAAAATATGAATCCTCCTCCAAAACAGCAAGAACAAAATTCCACTACAGAAGCTTTATTGCAACATATTCTTGCTAACCAAAATAAACATGATGAGGAGATGAGAGAGATGAAAGCAAGGCTGGAATAGATGCAAACACATAACAGAATGCTGGAAAATCAGATTGCACAACAAGCATCTTCCTCAAGTACCAAGTCTTTTGGAAAACTACCAAGTCAACCAGAAAACCCAAGAGAGCAGTGTCAAGCTATTACTTTAAGAAGTGGGAAAGTTATAAATGATGAGAAGAGTGAAAACAATGAGAAGAGAGAAAATGAGAAAGAAACTGATGAGAGTGAAAAACAAGAGAGTGCAGAAAAATGTAAAGAGAAAATTGAAGAGAAGGAAGAGAAATATATACCTCCTGAGCCCTACAAGCCACAACTTCCCTTTCCACAAAGATTTCAAAAAGCCAAGCTTGATAAGCAATTTGGGAAGTTCTTAGAGGTTTTGAAGAAACTTTACATAAATGTGCCATTTGTTGATGCTCTTTCACAAATGCCCTCTTATGCAAAATTCTTGAAAGAAATTCTCTCAAACAAGAGGAAACTTGAAGATGATGAAACTGTAGCTTTGACAGAAGAATGTAGTGCTATCCTCCAAAGGAAACTTCCTCCAAAGCTCAAGGATCCAGGGAGTTTTTCAATTCCATGCCACATTGGGGAATCATGTTCTACAAAAGCTTTATGTGATTTAGGGGCTAGTGTTAGCCTTATGCCCCTCTCCG